>NC_057734.1:21884295-21907933 GCF_004010195.1 Chiloscyllium plagiosum | reverse complement strand
GAGACTGAACAGGCTGGGGCTGTGTTCCCTGGAGCATTGGAGGCTGAGGGGTGACCTTATAGAGGTTTACAAAATTATGAGGGGCATGGATAGGATAAATAGACAAAGTCTTTTCCCTGGGCTTGTGGAGTCCAGAACTCGAGGGCATAGGTTTAAGGTGAGCGGGGAAAGATATAAAAGAGACGTAAGGGGCAACTTTTTCACGCAGAGGGTGGTCGTGTATGGAATGAGCTGCCAGAAGATGTGGTGAAGACTGGTACAATTGTAACATTTAAGAGGCATCTGGATGGGTGAATGAATAGGAAGGGTTTGGAGGGATATGGGCTAGGTGCTAGCAGGTGGAACTAGATTGGGTTGGGATATCTGGTCAGCGTGGACAGGTTGGACCGAAGGGTCTGTTTCCATGCTGTACATCTCTATGACTCTAAGTGTACATGTTACCTTATGACTGCTGAGGTGCGCTAATTCTGATGAAGAAAGAAATTGCATTATGCAGTGTGACTTCAAAACGTTTATTGACACTGAGCCAAAGTTGGCCCCTTTTGATTTGCAATGATGCACTGCTTTCATGGTGATTCAAACATTTGTGTCCCAGGTTTTCTTGCCCCTGGCTGCAACTCAAAAGTAAAGTTTCTAACACAACAAAGATGTTTGATTACTCATTCAAATGTGTCATGGTTAATCGTGGCTCTGAAATAGTTTTGTCTTTTGAGTATTTTTATTAGGGAGTTTATTTTGAGACATACATCTATCCATCCATATGAAAATCTGGAGTTCGTGATTGATGTGTCAATTTGGACAGTGGTAATAGCCTGAACATAAATAATCTGATGTGTTTGATTGATTATTTAGGGTTATTAGGTGTAATCTGAGACAGTTCATACAAGATGGCTTCTTGTGCCACTCGATGACCTGGAGCAATTTGTTGTTTGCTTTCTGGATTCCAGGTCTCACCAGGCAGACGGTCGGCATGGAATCATTCTCCCCGATAGCATCTTTGACTACAGCTTAATGCGCTGAAGCCCTATATCTTATATTTAACTGGGTTTGGACAGTTAAATAGAGAAGAAACTCTCTATGCCCATCTCCCAAATATGAAGTGATTGAGTTTAGCAGCCAAAAATAAAATGGCTCTATGCATTTTGAAAACCTAATCCCATTTCTCTTCAAAAGGTTATGCTAGATGAGAAGACTCCATCCTTAAAGCAAGAGTAAAATACTTGCTTATTATCACCCATGGAAGCAATAATCCTGATCCTGTTTGTGTAATTTGTAAATTCATTGATTTTTATTTCCTTTATTTTACCCATTGAAACTATTTTTCATCTTAATATGGTTACTGCTTCAGTCAATAGTTCTGGTTGCAACTTTCACAGCTCTCTAAAAATAAATGTTTCCTACCCCCCCTCTGAAGCATTTACAATTACTCTTGTATTATGTTGAGGAGAAAGTGAGGTCTGCAGATGCTGGAGATCAAAGTTGAAACTTTATTGCTGGACCAGCACAGCAGGAAATGTTTCCTACCCCCCCTCTGAAGCATTTACAATTACTCTTGTATTATGTTGATCCATTTTAGACTCCTCAGTCATTGGCAGTAGTCAATGTACTAACCAATCAATTTATAATGTTAAATATCATTCTCAAATGATCCCTTAATTTCCTCCTCTGATATAAATATCCCAATTTATTTTTGTTGATTATTTATATTTCCTATCACCAGATAACTAATTTCCAATTAGTTTATATTCCACATATTCCTTTTCCCATAATTGTAAAATGCATCAATCTTAAATAAACTTCTTTTGTGGTACCTTGTCAAAGGCTTCTGAAAGTTGATGTGTGCCACATACTGTTTTTCTCAGTCACTGAATTTGTGATGTGAAGACCACTTTTTAAAGACTGTAGACTAAAACTGGGGGGATAAAAATACTGCTTTAAATCAAGGAAACTATGTAAGAAGTTTGCAGTTTTAACAAGTAACTAATATGTTGTGAGTTGTCTCTACAATGTTGCCTTATTCAAACAGGGAGGAAGCATTTCAGACAGAATGGCATTTTCTGTGTGTTTAGAGCAGTTTTGATTGAATTTTCAATCAAGGCCAATTGTTTTAAGTGAAGGAGGGCTGTGCAAAATCACCAGGTGATTGGTTCCTGGGTAGATGGCTACAATCTTTGGTAGAGATTATCCAGCAGAAAAATGGAGCCTGTGATGAGAAAATAGTCATGTATGTTTGTGCTGCGTGCTAAAGTCAAAGAAAACCTGGAATAGCTATCTACTCTCCCTCACTTTATCCTCTGTGCAAATCCCCTGGTAAAAAGAAAAGAGGAAAAACCACCTTGAGAGGCACTGAAAGGAGCAAAGCCTCAACCACTGAATGAAAGACTTGAGAATCCGTGTATCCACAACCTTACTTCGTAAGTAAAGAAGTGGAAGGAGTTGAAAGAGAGCCAAACGAAACAACTCGCCAATGTCTATGAGCTGAGCTGGCACCAGAACAGTACTCTTCTGATCTTTTTTCCCCGCCCAACCAGGGTATTTGTGTTTCATCTCATCTGTTAAAGAGATAGAATTAAAGTCATAAACTTAAATCTGTAATTCAACTTGTCCGGTTTTTGCCATTGGTGGAGAGCAGTATGATTACAATAAATGGTCATCATTGTTGTTGATGGGAATGTTGTGAGTATTGTTTTAATCTGAATTGCAGTTACATGAAATTATAATCAAATTTTCCTAACTGTAATGCTTCTGAAAAAAAAAACCTGGAGCTCGTTTTACAGCGCACTGCCCCAGTCAGTCTTGATGGTTTAATTGCTGATGGGATCTTTGGTGGTGGGCAGAAGGAATCTATCTTTGATAAATGACCAAAGACCAAATTAGAATGCTGTTTTTCTGGATGCCATGGACTCACGTGAGAGAAAACTATCGCAGAATTCCCGTTTTCTTTGCCTACCATTCTTGAAACTGTTATAATCGGGGTGTTAAGTCCTTGGATCAGTTCACATTTAAGTCATATCTGTGTTCTGGTGTAAATCTCACCGTAGTTATTAATAGTTATATTTCAGCAATTTTTTTGCATGCTTTGTTAATTCTGTACCATGCTATCCTAACTGTGTTGAATATTGGAACTTAATCCTTTTTCCTTATTTTCTCATTTAATTTTAATGCATTCTCTTCCTCCTGTGATTAGTATTTTCTCAGTTGCTTAAAACTCTAGCTTGTATTCCAACATCTTTAATTCTACGCTGGCTTTTAATCTCAACACCCCACACCTTACTAATTAATTATCTTAAATTTTGCCTGATGTTTTTGTCCTGGTTGCAAGGACACTTGTCCTATTTTTAGGTCTGGTGAACCTTTTTCCTTTTGGCATTGGTTTAGCCTCCTTGAAGGATTGTGATAGTACACCAAGAATGCTTCACTGCTCAGGAAGCCACTCATGTCAGGCTGTAGATGTGCTTGGACAATATTCAGGCTTGGGCTGACAAGTGACAAAGAATGGAGATGCTAATAGCGACAACACAGTGACCATTTCTAACATGAGAATACCCAGCCAGCTTCCCACACCTTTGAATCATCATTATTATCAAGTCCTCCTCCAGCATCGAAGAGTTTGGTATTTCATGAGAAACTCATATGGATCAGCCACATCAAGATGGTTACAGGAGAAAGACAGACTAGATACTGTAGAAGTGCTGCAGTTTTTACCCCCTCATGACTTGAGCTTTATAAACAATAACAGGCTAATCATGTTTTGGAGTACCCTGCCTTTGCCCAGGTGCATCCATGATCATGCTCCAGGAAGTCAATATGAACAGTAGGAGAGCATTTCACTTGATTTTGGTGAGCCATTGAATTTAATATTCACCTTTGCCATTGGAACACTTGTGGCTGCAGTATGTATTATGCATTGGAGACATCACATCAGTGTGCCAAAATAACTTCAGTGGCATCTCCTAACCAATGGAGGAGTGGTCTGAGCATCTGGATACCACAACTTCGAAGTTTCCTATGTAAGTTGGACAGCGGACTTGCGTGGTTGTATGTTCTACTTGTTCATTGTTGCTGGATGTATATCTGCAATTCTCTACCAAACGATTGTAGGATATTATTGTCACAAGGACTGCAGCGGTTCAAGGAGAAAATCACAACACATCTTGAGACAATGGAATGGGCAGTAAAAGCAATCTTGTTAGGTTCATTGACCCCCCAAGAACAATGTAATAACCAAGAAGTATTAATTTGAATGAGTAGGATACCTGCAAGGGGAAGATTGTCCTGAAAAGGTTTGAAATTTGTCTTCCACATCTTAAACTGAACAGGAGAACTAGGACTATGAGAGGGTTATCTGGCCTTTCGAGCCTGCTCCGCCATTCAGTAAGATCATGGCTGATCTTTTTGTGGACTGAGCTCCACTTACCCACCTTCTCTCCATAACCCTTAATTTCTTTATTGTTTAAAGAAAATGCTTAGCTTTAACAACGTGTACTGAAGTAGTGTCAACTACTTCACTGGGCAGGGAATTCTATAGAACCTTCTGGGTGAAGAGATTCCTTCTCAATTCAGTCCTAAATCTGCTCCCCCTAATTTTGAAGCTATCCCCTCTTGTCCTAGTTTCACCCGCCAGTGAAAACATCCTCTCTACTTCTAGCTTATCTATTCTCTCCATAATTTTATATGATCTCCCTTCATTCTTCCAAATTCCAATGAATATAATCCCAGTTTACGGAGTCTCTCCTCATAGGCCAACCCTTCAACTCCAGAATCAACGTAGTGAACCTTCTCTGCACCACCTCTCATGCCAGCACATCCTTTAAGTAAGAGACTAAAACTGCACACAGTGTTCCAGATGTGGCCTCACCAGCATCCTATACAACTGCAACATAACCTCCTTGCTTGTAAACTCATTTCCTTTAGCAATGAAGGACAAAATTCCATTTGCCTTCCTAATTTCCTGTTGTACCTGCAGACAAACCCTCTGATTAATGCAGAAGGACACCCAGGACCCTCTGCATAGCAGCATGCTGCAACGTTTTACCATTCGACTAATAATCTTTTTTGCTGTTACTCCTACCAAAATGGATGACCTCGCATTTATTAACATTGTATTCTATCTGCCCGACCTTTGCCCAGTCAATGTATCTGTGTTCCTCTGCAAAGTTTCACAGTCCTCTGCACATTTTGCTCTGTCACTCCTCTTAGTGTGATCTGCAAACTTTGACACACTTTGACATACGTAGTCCCCAACTCCAAATCATTTATTTCAATTGTGAATAATTGCGGTCCCAACACTGATCCCTTGAGGCACACCACTAGTTACTGATTGCCAACCAGAATAGCACTCAATTATCCCTGCTCTTTGCTTCCTGTTAGTCAACCAATCCTCTATCTATGCTAATACTTTGCCTGCAACGCAGTGCAGCTTTATCTTGCGCAGCAGCCTCTTCTGCACATCCTGTTGAAAGTCTTTTGGAAATCTAGGCACTCCACATCTACTGGGTCTCCATTGTCCACCTTTTAATGTCTTCATAGAATTCCAAAAGATTAGTTAAGCATGAGCGTCCCTTCATGAACCCATGCTGCGTCTGCCTAATTGATGTTCATTTTGACATCACTCAACATCAGTGTAAATGAATTCTTAATTTAGTGCGAACACTGACTTAAATTCTGCAATTGGTGAGTTCTTATTTAGTTTTTGTGATTACTGTACATCAATATTTCCCTTGTGTGTGGCTTTAACTCTGCAGCTTATGTATTTACTGCTCCTTAAACTTGATCTGATACATCTCTTTCTTGGTTAATATGTTGAGGTGTTGAAAGTTTAACAGTTATCAATTTCACCTAAAGTAAGGATGAGTTTAATATGTCTGTCATTAGTGCATAAATCATCCAGTAATTTTTGTTATCTTGTAAATAATGACAAGTTTGCCAGAAGACGTGGAGGCAGGTACAATTACACCATTTAAAAGGCATCTTTATTGGTGTATGAATAGTAGGATTTGGAGAAATATGGGTGAAACACTGGCAAATGGGACTAGATTAGTTTCGGATATCTGGTCAGCATGGATGAGTTGGACTGAAGGGTCTGTTTCAGTGCTGTATAACTCTGACACTGAGTTACTGGGCACTTTGCACCACACTGCTATTAGCTTTGCTAAATGGTGGTTTAATATCAATTTGCTACTGTATATAAATGATTGAATGCGACTTGACAACACGATCTATGGATTTTAATAGAGAATGAAGAGCGCATAAACTTTTAATTTCTTTTCTAATTTAATGACACCATTTGTTCTTTCCATCTTGTATGCTGAAATGATTATTGTGCAATCTTAATTTCTCTTTTTAAGGATTGTCTGCAACTAAATCATAAATTAAGTTTGTGTCGCCATCACAATTCAGCTGCTGTTGCCATGGTGACTTTTCAATAAACGATTGTATGTCTGTCATTACAAGACACTGTTGTATTTGTGCATTAATTACAAGTTAAACACAGCACAATGTTAAGGCTAGTATTTAATGGAGCATTTGGATCCTTTTGATTATCAGAAAAACATGCTTGTCATGACACTCAATCTGCCAATTTCAGGAAAGGAACAGTTAAAACCTTGGACACTCAGTCTGCACTAAATTCTTCATGCATTTTTTAAAAAAATACTTGCCTTTCTATCCTTTCAGTCTCTATTCACTCTGTCTTAAGACAATCTTAGTTTCCCTTTTTTGCCTGATATGTCTTTCCTTCTCTGTTGATCCTAGTGCAAGTTTTAAATTTCCATTAGTTAAGGAACATGCATGTGAACTTTTTGGTTAAGAGTAGGGTGGGCCATTTGGCTCCTTGAGCCAGCTTTGCCATTTGGTAAGATTACAGTTGGGGGCCCTAATCAATGCTCCTTTCTATCCAGTATAACCTTTAACTCTGTTTTTTGAAATTTAATTCAGCCTTAAATTCAATGGCCCTGGTGTCACAGCACTTTGAGAAGAGGATTCTACAGACTACCAACTCTGACAGGAAATACTTATCTGAATTTACATCTTAAATAGAACGCCTATTATTTTTAAACTGTCCCCTACTTCTGGCCTCTAATGTAAGGAAAATATCCTTTCAGTATCCTCCGTTAAGTACCCTCAGCATATTATGCTTTACAGTATGAAGATTACCTGTTTGTTGTTCTTAAACCCCCAATGAGTGCTATAGGCCCAACCTATCCGAATTTTCCTCAAAGCTAACCCCCACCTGCTAGAAATTGATTGACTGAACTGTTTCTAATAAGTTTCTACACTTTCTTAAATAAGGAAATCAAAACAGTACCTGATACTTTAGATGTCATTTCTCCAATGACTTGGACAACTGTAGCAGAACTTCCTTACTTTTGTATTCTATTCCTTTGCAATTAACAAATGTTCCATTTGACCTCCTGATCACTTGCTGTATGTGTATGATAAGAGATGGATTGTTGATTCCAAAGGCCACATGGCACATGCCACATGCCACATTATTATCAGCTGAATACTAATCATTCAAGCTATAGGGTGAATGGAAAAAGTTACAAACTGCCCATCTGCAAAATCTTGGCCAATATTTGCTTCTAGACCTGATGTAAAAATTCTGTCCACACTGGCAAAGGAATACTATTGCCGAGTACAACTGAAAGCAGATGTGTAACTACGTGATGTAAATTAAAATAAGCTACAGAAGATCTATCCTGACTGGATTTGTGATGTTACAATTTTGGACATGTGTGCTCTAGCATTATACATTAAAGCTCCTTCATTTCAGTGCAGCATTGGTTGATCTGACAACATTTAGTTCCTGCTGGTACCCATTAAACTTTTTTAATGTAATAAATAAGAACAAAATATGTTTCAGTTTTAAAAAATGATTAAAAGTCTTGTTTAAAACTGTGATATATGATTCTGTGAAGTCAATCTAAAATTCTACTTTTAAAAATTAACTTTAAAAGATTGTTATTTTTTCTTTCAGAGGATCTTGACAGAATGATTCTTATTCTCTTTGGCATATACGTTGGTGGTGCTGCTTGTTCATTTATCCGTGCCTACGTTTTTGTTCTTGCGGGACACCGGCTGGTTGCCAGACTGCGTAAAAGGCTTTTTGCTTGCATTCTAAAGCAAGAAATTGCATTCTTTGATGAGAACAGGTGGGTGCTATGGACTTGCAGAACAGTGAGCCTTGCAGTTGTGATAAAATGAAGGCTATAAATGTCAAAGGTTGTGAAAGATTTTAGACTCGTTGCATAGAAATTAATTTCTACCATTAAAAGGTGATGAAGGATTTCAATGGAAATTATGTTCCCTCCTTAGAAGTATTGAGCTTGTTACTTTACATACTTTCAGAGCTCCATATCATTGTTAAATGTAACATAAACATAATGAAAAGAATTCCAAGTGCATCGTTTAGTTATAATTTTTTTAAAAATTCCTCTACTCTGCTTTTTCAGTAATGGATGGGTGGATGTTGGGAACTCCATACTTCTCCCCAGTCTAGTTTACACCAGGCAGGAAACCCCCATAGGAGATTGAAAGCCAGTAATGCTCAGAGTTTGAATTTCTAGTGCTGTGCCTTAGTTATTGACATAATAATTTTACTGACTTTGTTCCATGCTCACTTTTAATTAGACGTAAGGATTTGAAAAGATATTGGTCGTGAAATATTTATTTGCTGGTTAAAACAAAAATTCTAAATTATTTTGATTGAATTTTCTAGTTGGTCAATATCAGTTTAATATCTCACTTTGACAGAGTACATTTTCAACCAGTGTTGGTTGCTTAAGTATTTAACGCCCATTTTTAAGAAAGCAAATTTAGTTGCATTGTTATGACAACGAATAGTATTAAATGGGATGGACTAATGCTGTATAATGTATGTGTTGTCATAGACCTGTAATGATCCTGTCAACTATGGAACTATTTATCCAGTTTTTAAATTATTCCATACTTTTGGGTATTGACAATCAAGGGAAAGTGTTAGTTTCATGTTTTCTCTAATTCTATTCCTCCTCATATCATGGAGAACTACATGACAGAACTTTACAAAAAATGGATATCAGTAAAGAAATACGCAACTTTGAATCTGTGGTCAAATTTTGCTCTGGGAATAATGACAACAGCATTTGCTAATACTACTCGTGGTCCACATAAGTACCAAAGTTCCACATGGTAGGCTGTTGGAGAAAATGCAGAGGCATGGGATTGGGGGTGATTTAGCAGTTTGGATTAGAAACTAGTTTTCTGTAAGAAGGCAGCGAGTGATGGTTGATGGAAAATGTTCAGCCTGGTGTCCAGTTACTAATGGTGTGCCACAGGGATCTGTTTTGGGACCACTGCTGTTTGTCATTTTTATAAATGACTTAGACGCAGGCATTGGTGGATGGGTTGGTAAGTTTGCAGATAAACTAAAGTCAGTCGAGTAGTGGAAGGTATAGAAGAGTGTTGCAGGCTGCAGGGGGACTTGGATAAACTGCAGAATTGGTCTGAGAGGTGGCAAATGGAGTTCAATGCAGATAAATGTGAGGTGATTCACTTTGGGAAGAATAACAGGAAGGCAGAATACTGGGTCAAGGGAATGATTCTTGATTGTGTGGAGGCGCAGAGGGATCTTGGAGCCCATCTGCATAGATCTCTGAAAGTTGCCACCCAGGTGGTTAGTACTATTAAGAAGGCATATGGTGTGTTAGGTTTTATTGGTAGAGGGATTGAGTTCTGGAGTTGTAATGTCATGCTGCAACTATACAAAATGCTAGTGTGGCCGCACGTGGGATATTGTGTACTATTCTGGTCGTCCCATTACAGGAAGGATGTGGAAGCATTGGAAAAGGTGCAGAGGAGGTTTACCAGGATGTTGCCTGGTCATGAAGAGAATGTCTTATGAGGAAAGGCTGAGTGACTTGGGTCTGTTCTCATTGGAAAGAAGAAGGCTAAGAGGGGATTTGATAAAGACATACAAGATGATCAGAGGATTAGATAAGGTAGACAGTGAAAGTCTTTTTCCTAGGATGATGACATCAGCTTGTATGAGGGGCATAGCTACAAAGTGTGAGGTGATAGACTTAAGACAGATGTCAGAGACAGGTCAGAGTGGTAAGGGCATGCACTGCCCTGCCTGCCAATGTAGTTAACTCAGCCACGTTAGGGAGATTTAAACAATCCTTGGATAAGCACATGGATGATGATGGGATAGTGTATGAGGATGGGCTTAGATTAGTTCACAGATTGGCGCAACATCAAGGGCCGAACGGCCTGTTCTGCGCTGTATTGTTCTACGTTCTACTCATCTGAATCTGCCAGCCACCTTTAGGATTTTCAACATGTGCAGAGTAATACAGAAACCAGAAGTTGCTGCTATTTAGTCTACATTCCTCAGTCACATGCTTTATAGAGGTTCCCACATGCTATCACCATTGCGATCATGAATTGATGATAACATCTATAATAAAGCCATTAGTCTCTGTGTACAAACACTAGAAAATGTTGCACCTTGTTGTGTAAGCTGTAATTGGGTTTTTAATGGTAGAATAACTTTTTAATCAGTACCAAATAGCACACTCTCTGGAATATTGAATTTTCCTATTATCATGTAAAAGTTTGCAGTTTTTTTAGAAAAAACTAAATTAATGTCTGTATTTTAATTTAGCTTCTTAGTACTCTCATAGATTTATTTCACTATCTTAATTTGACCTAAAATGAAAGATTTCAAGTGCTTTAAATTTCCTCGAGTGCTGTGTGTGAATATTTCAAATTTGATCATTTGCCTACCTGCTTGCTGACAATTGCTGTTGCATGCCAAGACAACATCTTGACTTGGCACCTGAAGTAAGAGATCACAGGGAAAGGAGATATTTCTGCCACAGAATCTGAATCTTTGTTCAAAGCTTTCTTTGGGTCAGTGGTGACTGCCATTGCTTTACCATGGATCACAAAATCCATCCATAAGTTGCACAGCTGAACAACAAAATATAATTACAATAATCAAGCTGCAGATGACGTTAGTATCGTGAAAGCTAGATAGGCTTACTGAAATGTGGCAACTTTAAAACTAGGATTGTTTCAGACACACTACCTGCTATATTTTCTTTTTAAATGTACAAAACAGTAAGCTTCTGATAACTATTTACCTAAAATGCTCAGCTGCATTTTCTGACACATTTCCAGCCATAGTTTATTAACTGATTACATTGAGGAGCATGTAGCCTATAACCATGTTTATAATTAAAATGATTGAGGAACAAAGGAATGATGCCAGACACACATTACAGGCTTAATGTATTTTAACTATAATGAATGACAAGGTATGCATACTTCAAATTGACAAAATTAGATATTTTTGGAATGAGGCAAAGCCAAGTGTTAAAACATTGCTGACATGGTAAAGCCCCCAAAGTACACAAACTTTAGAGTTCATTACTGCTATTAAATTACAGGCTGCCTTTCTCATTTGTTCTTTTTCTAATAAAATGAACCAGATGTAAAACTAAGACTGAGTTAGTCACACTAATAGTGGGATAAGACACTCTGAAAATATTTTGAATCATCTGAATGATCTCATTGGTGTTACTGTTGTTTCAAAATGATCTAATGTATGTTATGAAGTCATAAGAGAGTATTATTGCATTCTGCAAAATGATACGTTTAGAAAAAAATGAAAAATACATAAGCAGTTTGACTGTGAATGCTAATTTTGTTAATATGAACTTCTGTTCTTTGAAGTTCTTGAATATTTTCAGAAGAGAGTGAGGTTTTTTGATTGTAATGAAACTGCTTTACTGAACTTTACAGAAAATGGACTTCAGCAGGTCAATGCTAATCTGCAAATCTCTGGCCCAGATTTTTCAGAGGTCGGGACAACATTATTCAAGATCTAAAGTCTTTAGAAATCAAAATTTTGGTTTATCAAGGAAAAGTTCTGATCAGAATTTTGCCTGCCTTTCAGTTCTATTCAAGAAATGGAATTCTATTTTGTGGATCACTATAGGTGTTGAGGATAATTATTTTATCTCCATATGCTGCAATTTTGCAAAAGACATGGTGTTTCGGTAAGGAAAGTTCAGAGCATATCTTTAATATTGGGTTCAGTTTGTTTTTAAGTTGTTTTGTGCTGGACTGGAGGGGAATATTATTTAACAAACACTATAACTGATAATTTAATTTTGAACTGAAGCAACTTGTGTAATGTTTCTTGTATTTAGCCTGAATATAATATGCAAACAATTACATTAGGGGCAGGAATAAGCTATTTGGCTCCTCAGGCCTGTAACACTGTTCAGGGACATTCATGGCTGATTTGAAACATTGTGCACATCTGAAAGATACATGACAAAAATTCACCAAGGCTCCTTTGACAGCACGTTTTGAACAATGACCTCTACAATCTGGAAGGAAAAGGGCAGCATTACTACCTGCAAGTTCCCTTTCAAGCCATTCACCATTCTTGACTCCGAAATATACTGCTGTCCCTTCAGGATCACTAGGTCAAAATCCTGGAACTCCATCCCTAATGGCATTGTAGGTGTACCTACAGTGCACGGAGAAAGTGAGGGCTGGAGATCAGAGCTGAAAAATATGTTGCGGGAAAAGCGCAGCAGGTCAGGCAGCATCCCAGCAGCAGGAGAATAGACGTTTCGGGCATAAGCCCTCCTTCAGCCCTGCTGCCTGACCTGTGCTTTTCCAGCAACACATTTTTCAGCTACCTACAGACTGCAGCAGTTTGAGAATGCAGCTGACCATCACCAGAGCAACCAGAGATTGTTAAATGCTGGCCCAGCCAGCAACGCTAACATGCTATGAATGAATTAGAGAAAGATCTTGTCAAGACCTCTTAGGAGCTTGTGTTTCAATCAAGCTATCAGTTATTCTTCCAAACTCCAGTGGATGCAAGTCTAGCCTGTTCAACCTTTCCTCATAAGACAACCCACCCATTCTAGGTATTAGTCTAGTAAACCTTCAAAGCAGATAATCGATCCTTCACTTCTAATCCCTTAGAATTTCCAAACTTAGTGGAATAAATATAAATCCCTTAAAGAATTGCTTGTGTTTTTGTGGTATTGATTCTGAGCACTTCCTAAAATTGCTTTGTGTTTTTTTAAACAAGTTATGTTTCAACTATATGTTCTAAAAATCAGCTTGCCAGTTACAAATAAAACCTCTTTTAATATATATTGGAGGAATTATATAGATCTCTTTTTATTCTTGTATCCTTTTAATCATCAACCAATTAATTTTGATAGGGTAGCATGTTTTATGTCACTAGTGAAAAGTGCTATGTTTGACAGCAGTGTTGAGCCACCAGACCCTTTTTCAGTGAAGATCTAATCCAGATGTTTGTATTTTAACACATCTTTCAATACTACTTTGTTTTGCCATCGACGACCAACTGAACATTGTATATGCCTAATGTACAGCCATTTATCTTAATAAAGTCTTGTCATGCTTGGCTATCTTCAGTCTTCTCTGACACCGTATGTGATATAGCACATATTTTAAATATGAAGAACATGTTAGTAAAAGTGCTTCAAAGGCAACCAGCATACAAGGAGAACTTTATAGCAAAGTTTAACAATGAATGACAAAGAAAGTTGCAAAGTAAAACATTTACAGTTGATATAAAATGGAAAAGCTCTTTGTAAATGTGAATTATTTCTTAATCTGCTTGTTTTGGTTCCAACTAAAAATAGTGATAGCTGTGACTGACTTAATCTTAGTTAAGAATGGGTGTGGATATGTGCCTACAACCTCTGTGTGTATTGCTTTGTCATCAGCACTCGGGATTTTCATGTTCACTCCCTTTGGAGAAGTAGCTCATCTATGAGTGACGAATACGCATTTTATCAGGGGATGTGAATGTGAAGCTATAGCTGTCACTTTGTATTAGAGGAAGCATATTGCTACATTTCATTATTTTTGCTTAAATTTTACTGATATGAGACATAACCAAAAATGTGACTGAGAATAAGAGAAATCAAAAGGTAAGCTTGACTACAATTCTCTCATGAATAAAGTAAAAGCATACATTTTTTTATTAGACTTGTAATCTTCCATCGCTCAAGCAACTCCTACTCCATGTTACAAATGTTTACTGCAAGCAATGGGTTGAAAATTTCATTGGCTATAATGTTACTTTGCTACAAAAAAAGGAGATTCTGTTTCACTGTGTTTTCCTGTAGCACCTCTGTTTATATGATTGTACTTCTACCTTACAGACTAGTGGTACGGATACAGGCCAGTCTAATTGTATCATCAATCTACTAAAGTTGCTAAGATTCATTTTGTTTGTCTCTATAATAATTTAATTTAGGTTTTCACTTAAATAAAGTACAATGTTAGCAGATGGTTTAAGAACTTTTTAATAATATTAGCTTTAAATAATTAATCTTAATCTCTTCAGAGGCCATTTATTTTTAATTATATTCTTGATTAGAAAGCAAGTTTATTTGAAGCTAAAATGACTTTCAAAATGTTAGCGAAGCAATGCACCAAGACCAAGATAAGGCATTTCCAATTAAAATAGCAACTTGCTGTAGAAATTCTAAATCTATCCTCGTGAACTCCTCTTTGACTTACCCATATGATTGTGTAATGACTTTCTTTTTAATTGTCCTTCTAAATATTTAGAGAAAATAGCAGAACTGCAACAATATGTAAATATATGCAAGTATGAGAACATGTTAGTAGTTATGTGGGTTTTACAGTGAGTATATGAAGTGGCATGAAATAAAATGCAGTATAGTTGGTACTTGCAAGAATCCTTTTGAAAATTATTTTTTTTGTAAATTAGCATTTGTTTTACAGAGGCAATAATTTTCTTAATGTTTTGAGGATCGAGTTAGTTTTGAATTTAAAATAGCTGAAATGGTACCGATGATGAATTTCGATTAAACATATTATTTATCCAAGTTTCACTTGATGCTATTAATTTTTACTGTTTTCTTGCAGAAATATATTCAATAGTTGAAAAGCTCATTTAGTAGTAGATTTTGTTACTAATGTGCTTTATGTTTGATATTTCTTAGATGACTAAAAATGTAAGGATTGTGGAGAAATTAATTTAAGTTTTGATGAAATACTGTGTAGTTTAAAAGAAGTGTTGAAAAATCACACTGGGCTTTAGATTTTTTTTAACAAGGATTCCTATGAATCGCATGACATCATAATGGCTTGCTTTGTGATCAATGACTTGGTGGAAAGTGCTTTGATATTTTGAAATAGATGGGGAACAAGAAGTGTGTAAGTAAGGACTACCCAGTTGATCTCCTGTTTCTGAAAAGAGCCTCTTGTTGAATTTAGGATGTTATCTATTTGTTCCTGAGAGGGAGAAATTAATTGATTGTAGGTGATGACTCCAATATTATATTTCCAAAGTAAGCTGTGTCTGCCAAGACTGCAAAGATGACCATATTTCATTAGTCATTCAAGAATGTTTGCAGAACATAAGTGACAGATTTTGGAACGTTCAGCCCCTTTTTGGCTTCAAAAATAACTAGATCGTGTTTTTCTATTTTTCAAAAAAATGAACTTCTGCAACAAGAGAATTTTTTTCTCTTCCCTGAAGTGACTTTTCAATCATGTATTTTAAATTATTTAGAGAGACAAACATTTTATACAGGTCGTTCCGCTATAATGTGCGTTTTGTTAATTCGAAATTTGGGGACACTTTCTATAGTGCAAACCGTTAGTGTGTACTGGTTACAACGCGATTCTGATCCCATTGGTTGAATGGCACCGTTGATATGTGATTTTCTTGTAATGCAAGGTTGCGTGAGAATGGAACTACCTCATTATAGCAGCCCTTGCACGTTATTTTGTAAATTACGTTAGTTTTGCTCATTGTTTGTATAGGGTTTTTCAAGTTAATTAGCTGCAGTTTTAGTGTATTGGTGGGTTTGTGGGCTACCATGATGCCAAGGGGTCTGAGTAGTCTGGCTGTCATTTCGAGATGTCTTTGATGTTGAGGAGAGTGGCTAGGGTTTCTGGATGTGTTTTGTCTGCTCATTTGGGTTTGTTGCTGAGAAATCGGCAGACTGTTCATTAGGTACCCATTCTTTTTGAATACACGATATAGGTGATTTTCCTCTGAACCCAATGAACACAGTCCGCCGATTTCTCAGCAACAAACCCAAACAAGCAGAAAAAACACATCGAGAAACCCTAGCCACTCTCACCTATATCAAAGACATCTCGGAAATGACTGCCAGATTACTCAGACCCCTTGGCATCATGAGGCACACTAAAACAGCAGCTAATAAATATGTAATACCCGATACAGACCATGAGCAAAACTAACGCCATTAACAAAATACCGTGCAAGGACTGTAACAAATACTACATTGGACAAACAGGCAGAAAACTAGCCACCAGGATACATGAACACCAACTAGCCACAAAAAGACATGACCCTCTCTCACTAGTATCCTCACATACGGATGAGGAAGGACACCACTTCAACTGGGACAATACATCCATCCTAGGATAAGCCAAACAAAGATACGTATGAGAATTCCTAGAAGCATGGCATTCTAACAGGAGCTCTACCAACAAACACAACGAGTTAGACCCCATCTACCACCCACTGAGAAAAGGAACAGAAAGTGACTTCACCACAGGAAATAACACCACCAAGCCAAAGAAACCCAAATATATAAATAGAAAGCAGGAATTTTCAGCATTGCTTCGCATGAGGTCCACTGAAGATGTTACCTAGTAAGGAAACAAAACGTCTGGAAATGAACCTTTCAGCTCAGCGAGCAAACCTACATCCAAAATCTCAACGTGAGCTACAAATCTTCTCAAAACTCGCTATGGACAAGGTATATATTTGGCCATCTTGGTAACTGGGAAAAGGATTTTTTAGTGTTCTGACCAGTGGAATAGTGAGACCAGAGTACAGTACACTTCTCCAGCTTTGGTTGTATCAATTTAGATAGCTCAGGTGTTAATTTTAGCCAGATACAGGTATATCTCAAAAGGGTATTGAGGTCAGAGGCAAAGTGATAGCAGCAATAAGTACAAAGCAAATGTGGTGCTGACCAAAATAGCTGGATCTGGCATAAGCCTTGATATAGGAGGCTTGACTCGGGTTTTAAAGATTTTTTCATCAATTAGTTTCTATCAATGCATCTTCAGTAACCTCTTTGTGTGTGCCACCTTTTAGTCTTGGAACAATAAACTGAACATTTGAAATTATGCCCCAAAGTTCTGAAATGAGGGGTTAGATTTTTGTGATAATGCAAATCACAAGGAGAACAAACTACAGTTGCATTATTTTTATCTAGATTATTTGGGATCTAGTGTTTTCAGCCTATGGACATTAGTTCATTTAAGTCCAACTTGATGTGCAACTAAACTCATAAACATCTGACTTTTGTTGAATGTACATTTTTGCTAAATTTTTAACTTTAATTACATTTCCTCTTTTAACAGAACTGGTGAATTGACGAATCGCTTATCCTCTGATACTCAGATCATTCAGAGCACTTTAACAGTAAGTGTAAGAACAAACACCAACATAAAATAGTAATAACAAGTGTGTGAAGCAAAAAGCAAAATTTATTTGTATTTATCTCTCGTTCTCAAAAAAAAAATCAGAAATAAGAGCATGGAATTTATACCACTTAATATTTATGTTGTGTACCTATAAATGTCAATGACAACACCTTTAACACTGCATTTAGCTGATATGCGATCACTGTAAGGTAAACATATGGCAAGTCCAACTTTGGCCTTGACATCATTATTTTTAAATGATATTTCTATTCTGTGTAGTGTTTTATCATCTGTATGATTATTAGAAGTGAACCAAGCTATGAATAAACTGATATAAATTATAAGATAATGGAGAAGTCACGATTTTACATTGTTTTTATTTGCAGGTGAATCTGTCCATGTTGCTAAGATACACATTTCAAATAATAGGTTCTATAGTTCTTATGTTTGTTGTAAGCCCAGCGTTGACTGGAGTGCTGCTGGCCTCTATCCCAGTTGTAGCAATTGGAGGTGTCCTATATGGTGAGTTGAATTTCAGCCTCATGCCGTTTGTTTACTAGAGAGAGGAAATAGTCATTTTTAAATCACATTCACATTAGAATGATCAGCTATGCTGCCATCATTTTTATTAGATTCATTTTCCTTTTTGTTTTCTTTAATAGTTGTGTTAAATAATTTTTTTCTCCTATATCTTTAACTTTACTATTACTGATTGACTTGAATTACTTTGCTTCATAGATCTAGCTGCAGGTTAATGCTCCCGTTCTGCCATAACAATATTAGAATAAAACATTATGCAATGTTTGCAGAGTATAAGACGTTTGTGCCTCTATTTATGCTGCATATTGGAGTCCCTTCCCATGTGCTTATCCACCTTCCTGTGATGGCATCTATTAATTGCCAGAAATACTACTTATGAGTTTTGCATTCTAGCTGCTCCCTGCTTCCTTCTGAATTATTTTGTTTTATTAGTCACCAACTTCTACCCTAAGAAAAGCTCCAATAGTCTTAAAGACTTTCATTAGTTCACCTCTCTGGAAGCCCCAACAAGTATGTACATTTCTAAAATGTAATTATTGACCTCTTAATCATTTCCAAAACCTCTGTCATGCAACTCCTTGTCTTTTGTGTATCTGCAAACATGTTCATTTTTTTCAAGTTATCATCGCTAAACATTCTACTACACTCTTTTTGTGACTTCAAATCTTATCTATAGTATGGAGACAAGAAGGCCAAATTTTAATCTGTGTGAGAAGGTGAATTTCTGTGCCTGAATAGACACGCTTCAATTTCCTCAAAAATAAAGCCCTGACTTTGCCCCACATAATTTTTCTGTCACCTGTTTCTGGACTGGGAATACATACTGTGAAAATTCATACATGTTCCTACTAAATTTGGATTATTATTCTGTATGGGGAACAAAAATCTGATTTCTGTGTATATGCGTTTGGTGATATGGGGTTTTGGAAGCCCATTGAAAGCATGTCACATTGTACAAAAACAAGTCTGTTGAGGAATCCGGAACACTCTGAAAGTTTAAGTGTAGCCAGTCTTGACTGTTTATTTAATTCGATTACAGTGAAGGAAACACCATGATACAGTGAAAAATGTTGCAAAATACTCTGTGCAATCATCTTTTCATCTGTGATTTGAGTGGTTTTGCTAGTTTTTATTTTTCTGTACATCTGGTTTAACACCGGGGTGAGGGGAAAGTGGAGTAAATGCAAACAGCAGTTCTTTTGCATTCTGATTTGGACATTGGGGGAAAACTGTGTAATCACTTTGTCTCATTTCTGTTGATTAACAGGTACTCTGCTTGGAAGTTTAAATTCTCACCTGTTTCCTTTGTAAAAAAAATAGATGATTGGTTAGCCAGCTGTGGTTACTCCGAATGCTTGGCTAAATTTCAAACACTCGTTGGTTTTCAGCACAGTACATGTTCCATTAATCTGAGAATGAAGGACCATTTCAACAAAATTCAATAACAAATTGTCCCTTCTGATGTGGTTTCTGATTCATTGGCGCAGGCTAATAGAATTACAAGTAATAAAAGTTTTTTTCCCTAGAGGTCAGAATGCATTGTTAGATGGTGAGGGGTTTATTTTCATCCCCCAAGGATGTAAAATATTCTTCATTGACTTTGTGTGGAATTTAAGGAATGTGCAAAGTGATAGCAAGTGAGTGGCAGGAAGGATGCTGTGGGGAAGGTCGTGTCATCAGAGATCTAAAGGGAGTACAGAGGTGACATGCCCAATCAGCATGAGTTCTCAATTTTATCACTCTAGAAATTTGCTCCTGTGCTAGATTTGTAGTTTTCATGGTGTCCTGATTAACTAGTGTCACTAGTTTTAATGTTTTGTGTATTTTAAACTTTCAATCCCTTAGCTCTTTCATCTCATTACCTGAGCAGTTTTTTTAACTTGATCTTCCTACCAAAGTGTACACTTGACACTTGCCTACATTTAAAATTATTTGCGAATAAACTTGAGAGATAGGCTTTCAGCTAGTATATTCCTATATTTTATGGCTTTCTTCCTTTTGCATTATTCCATTGTCAATTTTTTGTTTTCATTAAATATAGAAATCGTCCATCCAATATGTTAATGTAGGTTATAAACAATGGTCCCAGCTCCAATCCCTTTGAAACACCATCTCCAATTATTTGCCAGTCTGAGAATAATCAATGATGGTAATTCAATTTTCACTGTTTTAAATTTATACATTCCAAAACAGAGAGAAATACAGATTATTTCTGTGAAATGTTAGAAATGAAACATGATAGTGATGTCTCTTTGCAAGTCAGAACAAGTGGTAGTGCAAGAAAATAAAGGTTTTTATGAGATTCGTTTTGTTCAAAATTTGATCATGATTTCCCAAGACCTCAGTAATTTCTAAATGCACTCCCAGAATATCAGTTGTCTGAGACCAGCTTAACAGACTGCCTACTCAGTTTTGACACCAGGCAATCAGTGACCACTTGTCAGCTGCCAGTCTAAACTTTAAAAAGCTGTGAGAGATATTTCATTTGCCCAGGGATGGTATTGACATTGTTTCTGTTGAACTATAGAATTTTACAACAGCCTATTATACACATTTGTTCAAAGATATGTCTATAGAACATCCATTGAAGTTTGATGTAAAAATTTATTTCTGTCACTTATTCTTTTGAGATGCCACTTGCCCTCAGGATTTGTTAGTTAGGTTGCCTGGTGGCATGTAGTTGCAATGTGGTTCTAGTCATTGAGTTTATTTGTGGTAGATTAGAACAAAATACTTTGACCAAGCAGGGGAATTTATAAAATGTTGCATTATTATGTTTCACCATTTCTCAAAAAGATATGTTTCAACAAAAGAATGAAATAAACTGCTCAGTAAATTATTTTTGAGAGGGTGTTAACATAGGTTGGTTTATCTTGATTACCCAGGAGAGTTTGTGAAGCGATTACGAAAAAGATTTCAGGATGAATTGGCAGCTGTTGGTGCAACGGCAGAAGAGACCATCTCTAACATTCGTACTGTGAGGACTTTCTGTAGTGAAAAGAAATCTGAAGAACAGTATGACAAAGGAATAGATAAAAGTTATCTGATTGGAAAAAAGTTGGCTTTGGCAGAAGGTATTGTTCAGTAGGATTTTGAATTCTAAATGATTAATTTGCAAAAATTGTTATTCCACCCACATTATGGATAAATATCTCTTGTAAATTATTTTAATTTCTTTATATCTATCTCCTGTATATTCAGTCAGTTCCTGAAGAAGTGTTGCTATTTGAGGGCATTAATGAGTATTTGAGGTATTAACATGCCTAATTACTTTGACTTGTCCAGCATTTATGGCTGGAGATATTACTTAGATTTTTGACAGTACTCTAACAAACAAAAATCAAATGATTAAAACCTTTTTGAAGACTAAAATTAATTTCCATTTTATGGAAGAGAATGCTGTGAATCAAAAGATGTGCTGTAAATCTCTATCTCTTGAATTAATACTTGGGCATTATTAGAACATTTCAGCTTTCGAGTAATAATAAAGTATTATGTAATGTTTTTTTTGATATTCCTACAAATATGTCAATTCCAAGCTTGGAAAACATCTCTAATAATTACTTTACTTTTTTTTTTAATAATGCCTTCTCATTTCAATATGAGCCCGTTATGTCTGCATTACTTTCTGGTTTGTTTAAAAAAATTGGCATGCTTTTTGAACAAAATCAACTTGACCTTTTAAACCATTGTCCCATAATTACACTGTACGTAAACCTCCCAGGATGTAAAATGCACAGTCATACAGGTTGGTAAATTTTAATGAATGGAATACTTAGTGCTGTGGTTCTGTTCGCCGAGCTGGAAGTTTTTGTTGCAAACGTTTCGTCCCCTGGCTAGGCGACATCATCAGTGCTTGGGAGCCTCCTGCGAAGCGCTTCTTTGATGTTTCCTCCGGTGTTTATAGTGGTCTGTCCCTGCCGCTTCCGGTTGTCAGTTTCAGCTGTCCGCTGTAATGGTTGGTATATTGGGTCCAGGTCGATGTGTTTGTTGATGGAGTTTGTGGATGAATGCCATGCCTCTAGGAATTCCCTGGCTGTTCTCTGTCTGGCTTGCCCTATGATAGTAGTGTTGTCCCAGTCGAATTCATGTTGCTTGTTGTCTGCGTGTGTGGCTACTAAGGATAGCTGGTCGTGTCGTTTCGTGGCTAGTTGATGTTCATGTATGCGGATTGTTAGCTGTCTTCCTGTTTGTCCTATATAGTATTTAGTGCAGTCCTTGCATGGTATTTTGTACACTACATTCGTCTTGCTCATGTTTGGTATCGGGTCCTTCGTTCTGGTGAGTTGTTGTCTGAGCGTGGCTGTTGGTTTGTGTTGGTTTGTATAAACACCGGAGGAAACATCAAAGAAGCGCTTCGCAGGAGGCTCCCAAGCACTGATGATGTCACCTAGCCAGGGGACGAAACGTTTGCAACAAAAACTTCCAGCTCGGCGAACAGAACCACAGCAACGAGCACCCGAGCTACAAATCTTCGCACAAACTTTGGAATACTTAGTTTTATGCATCAAGATGTCTGGAAGATGCAATTTTCAACTTGTTCTTAAATTGTTCTGGATATGTTCGCCGAGCTGGGAAGTTGGTTTGCAGACGTTGTCCCCTTTCTAGGTGACATCCTCAGTGCTGTGGAGCCTCCTGTGAAGCACTGATATACTGTATAAGCTAGAATTTATAGGGTTTTGTTCCTGCTGTTTCCAGTTGTCCGTCTGGTTGTGGTTGCTCGTTACAGTGGTTAGTATATTGGATTCAGATCAATGTGTTTATTAGTCTGTGGATGAATGTCATGATTCTGGGAATTCTCTGACTGTCCACAGTTTGGCTTGTCCTATTATTGTTGTGTTGTCCCAGTTGAATGTGAGATCCTTGTTGTCCGTGTGTATGGATACGAAGGATAGCTGGTCATGATGTTTACTGACTAGTTGATGTCCATGAATGCATATCACGAGTTGTCTGCCTGTTTGACGGACATAGTGTTTCATGTAGTCTCTGCATGGAATCTTGTACGCCACCTTTGCTCACAGGAGGCTCCACAGCACTAAGGATGTCACCCAGAAAGAGGACAAAATGTCTGGAAAGTAACTTCCCAGCTTGGCGGAATGCACACAACTGCAACTGGCATACAAGCTACAAATATATACAAACCTTGAAAACCTTTATAAATGTAAGTGTTAGTTTTTCTTGTGTGTTCAATGTGGCCTTTTTCATTTGACAACTTGCCTGCAGACCTTATCCTTTTGAAAACTATTCCATTTCAACAACCTTGTTAGTTTACTGCAGTCTGGATTTGCTTTTATGTTGGCGGTTTAGTGATTTTTTTGGATTGTTGCCCCTATTACATTCCTATTCACTTCTCAATCACCCGCAACTTTCCCTCCCTTTCCAAGGCATCTTTTCATACAAGCTCAAGAGAGATAACAGCTGAAAATGTGTTGCTTGAAAAGCGCAGCAGGTCAGGCAGCATCCAAGGAGCAGGAGAATTGACGTTTCGGGCATGAGCCCTTCTTCAGACTCACTTTCTCCTCCAGCGTCTGCAGTCCTCACTTTCTCCTTCCAAAATCTGCAGTCCTCACTTTCTCCTTCCAGAATCTGCAGTCCTCGCTTTCTCCTTCCA
>NC_057734.1:21867947-21883795 GCF_004010195.1 Chiloscyllium plagiosum | reverse complement strand
TCTATTTGGATTACAATGCTGTAAACCAAGTTGAATGAACATGCTCCTTTTTTAAAGAACATTCCTGTCCTTAACTTTTAAAGATGCAGTGTTTATTGAAACTGCATAGAAATAATTTCTGTTGGCTATAATTACTAAATTAGTGGTGAGGTGATAGTGGCTCAGTGGTATTATCACCAGTCTAGTAATCCAGAGTCCTGGGCGAAGCTCTGGCATTATGAGTTTGAGTAGTATCACAGAAAATGGAATTTGAATTCAATAAATAAAAATCTGGAACTAAAAATCTTATCTATTGTTCATAAAGCCCACCTACTTGACTGATTTCCTTTGCGGGACTGAAATCTGTCCAGCAATAACTGGTCCACTGATGCTCAGTTTGGGTTCCATCAGGGCCACTCATCTCCTGAACTCTTTGCGGCCTTGGACAAAAGAGCTGAACTACAGAGGTGAGAGTGACTATCCTTGAGGTCAAGGCTGCATTTCACCAAATTTCATCAAATACAGCAATAAGGAACTCCAACAAAAATAGAATCCATGGGGACCGATTGATGTTGGTTGGAATTATACCTAGTAGAAAGAAAGATGGTTGTGGTAGATGAAAGTCAGTTATTCCAGCCATAGGGAATGGCTGCAGGCGCTCTTAAGAGTAGCTTCAGCAGTGACCATTGTAAGGTCAAAGTGGGAACACCCAATGATAATTACATAAGTAGTCATGAATGCTGAACGTTAAGTACTGAAGCGGTATGTGTTCATATGCTATAAAACCTGATGACATCCAGGCTTGGACTGTTAACTGGCAAGTAGTGTTAGCAATACACAAATATCATGTAATGACCACCTCCAACAAGAGAGAATTTTACCCTCACTGAATCCCCATTATCAGCATCTTGGGGGGGTTGCCATTGACCAGAAACTGAACTGAAATAACAATATAAGTACTGTGATAAGGTGAAGTCAGGGAGCTGAGTGTTTTGTGGTAAGTAATTCATCACCACTTTTCACAAAGCGTGTTCAAAAGGCATAAGTTAGGAGTGTAATGGAATACTTTCCACTTGCAGCACCAACAACACTCAATACGGTTGTCACAATCCAGAACACAGCAGCCTGCTTGATTGGTATTCTCTACACCACCTTTACCACAGATGCACAGTAGCAGC
The DNA here is from genome assembly GCF_004010195.1 of Chiloscyllium plagiosum. Taxonomy (NCBI): domain Eukaryota; kingdom Metazoa; phylum Chordata; class Chondrichthyes; order Orectolobiformes; family Hemiscylliidae; genus Chiloscyllium; species Chiloscyllium plagiosum. Next base: position 21,882,638 of record NC_057734.1, on the reverse strand, counting down.
AGTATACACCATCTGCAAAATGCACTGTAGTAACTCAACAAGTCTCCTCCAAATGCATCTTCCAAATGTGGGACCTCCAATACCTAGAAGGACACTGGTAATAGGTGCATAAGACCACCATTAACCTCAATTTCCATCCAAGCCAAACATGGAACTGTATCGCCATTCTTTCACTGATGGGTCAAAATCTTGGCATTTCTTTCCTAACAGAACTGTGGAGCTCCCAACATTCGAAGGACTGCAGTGTTTCAGGAAGGCAGTTCACCATTACCTTCTCAAGGGCAATTATGGGCAATAAATGCTGGCTTAACCAGCAACACTCACATATATGAATTTATTTGGTGCCTTGTGTCTGTTGAAATAGTTCTATGATGAACACTTTACATAAAATCTGGCTCTACAAGGTTGTTCATTTTTCAAATTCAGTAAAACTCACTAATAAGTTAATTGGAATAATGTCATTCCCATAATTATGGAAGTTTATATTGACTGTAGATTGCAATCATTTGAAATGATACCCAAAGGCAATTTACAAAATGGTTTTGTAACAAATATAAAAATGTAGCCTCTTTGTTGCCATGGTAAATTGTGCAGTGTCCATGGTTGTGAAGACTAAGTGAGTTATGCACTGTAGGGATTCTGATTTTTCGATGTACAGGATTGAATGGTTTCAGGCACTTGAATTACTCTCTCAACATTTGGTTATAATAACCAGCAAGAGCAGTCAGCATTTTCGTGATAATTAACCTCACTGTATAATTAATTCAGATAATCCAAATTATTTAAGGTCTGGCTCAAGAAAGAATCCAAAGATGTGCAGGTTAGGTGAATTGGCTGTGCTAAATTGTCCACAGTGTTCAGGGGTGTGTACGTTAGGTGCATTAGCCAGGTGTAATATGGGATACTAAGGTATGGGTCTGGGTGGGTTACTGTTTGGAGGGTCTGTGTGGACTTGTTGGACCGAAGGGCCTGTTTCCATACTGTAGGGATTCTAATAATAAAGAGCAGCACTGAATGTGAAATGTTCTTGGATATAGGGTCTCCAGGCAATGTAAGAATAAAAGAAAAGGAGGATGGATGATTAAGCGAAGAAATGGTGGGGAAAGACACTGTCCAGCATAATCAAGGACAGAGGTAGGAAACAAAAAAAAAGTGCAATTGTATTGCTCAGTCTATAAGTCACCAACTAGGGATGGGCAACTTTTGCTTTCCTGAGATTCACATATTATTCGTAGAATGGGAGTGCTGTTCGCAAGATCAGCATTTGTTGTCCATCCCTAATTGTCCTTGAACTGAGTGAAATGGTCTAGCAAATCAAAGTGTAGTTGAGTCAATCAAAGCGCTGTAGGTCTGGAGTCATGAGCAAGACCAGGTAAGGACAACAGATTTCTTTCCCTAAAGGAGATCAGTAAACTTGATGGATTTTGACAATCAATGATGCTTACATGCTCAGCATGAGACGAGCTTTGAATTTCAGATTTCGTTGACTTAAAATTTCACTATCTGCCATGGTGGGATTCAAATCTATGTCTTGCCCTGGGTCTCTGGATTACTAGCCCAGTGAGGTTTCCAAAATATACATGTGCATGCACACAGTCTGTGTATGTGTCTGTGTCTGTCTCTTGCTCTCACTCTCGAATGGAAGTGACATGATGTGAGAGAGCATGGAAGGACCTTTACACAAAAGGGTACTAAAATGAATGTCCATGAGCAGTAAGAGATCTGGATGTGTATGTGTACAAGTCAGTAAAGCTAGAACAAGTAGAGCAGTTTCATAAAACATGATAGTATCCTGGGCTTTATTAATAGACAAGTACGAGAACAAAGGGGTTATGCTGGACATGTGTAAGACGCTGGTTAAATTGTAGCTGGAGTACTGTGTGCAGATTTGGGTATCACACTTCAGTAAGTATGTGCATGCATTGGAGAGAATTGTGAAGAGATTTACAAGAATGGTTTCAGTTATGAAGATAGTGAAGATAAGGACTCTTTTTAGTTTGGAGAGGAAATGTGTTAGAAGGTTTGCAAATTACAAGGGAGTTGGATAGAGTAGACAGGAGAAAAAGGTCCATTGCATAAAAAGATCAAGGACGTAAGGGAAGAGATGAGGTAATTTGCAAAAGAAACAAATGTCATGAGAACTTCAGCAGCAAGTAGTTAGGCTCTAGAATGCTCAGCCTGCAAGCAGGTATGATTGAGATATTTAATGATCACCTCTATTCAAATCACTGCCAGGACAAAGTAGAAGAATGGCACAAAGCCATCCTATTCAATCAGAGGTGGTGAAAATGTGATAGCTGAATGGCATTCTGCACCATAACAAGTCTGTGATTTGTGATTGTTTAAGACTAAATTTCCATATTCATTTATTTTGCCTAATTTATATGATTTGCTTAATACAACAATTTGGATGAATGAATGACTTTAAATGATCAAATTTAAGCTCCATGTATTGGTTTGGCTTTGCCAATAACCTATTTCATTTATTATTTGACTTTCTTTTGCTGTTTTTTTCCCAGGGTCATTCAATGGGCTGGTGCTTACTATCTCACAGGTAAGTGAAATTTCTTATTGAGGAAGTTGAACAAGAGTAATTTAGCAAGATTTACTTACCAAATAATTGCATAAAACTGCAAGATTCTGCAATTATGCTTTTTATTTGACCAAACGTTTGAGTTACGCATTTGATCTGCAAGGTCACTTAATTTGATGTTTGAATATGTATCATTTGGTTCATGGAGGAGAGCAGGAACAAACACAACCTAACATGAGACACATTTTTTAAAAACAAGTCTAATGTTACCAATAGTCCAGATCTTTAAATGACAAATCTTTAAAACACAATTTATCAAAGCAGTCAAAAAAACAGCAAGCTCATTAGCTTGTATCCAGGTTCCCATGATAGTGTCTGTTGAGAAAAGATTCCAATGAATGTCGACTTAAACAGAATGAAACAGTCCAGTTCAAAATGGGGTAATAAGAATTTGTTGAACTTTGGACCGAAGCCAAAGGATAACAGCCCTCTGGATGTATGGATCTGAAATTAAATGATTGCTGTTGCCTGCAAATATATTGAGTAGTACAGTACTTAGCAATTAAAATTTTCAAATTTGAAATGCATTAAGCTTTGTGAATTTTATATTTGACTTATTAACTTTGTTTTTTTTTCATTTTGGGACCTTGCAATTTAGCCTTCCTTGTGATATTTTGATACTTCATAAGGAATCTGCAGTTTCTTGAAATCTGGTTTAATTTGTGCACATATTAAATATATTCATCTGATTGCAAACTTTTTTCCTTTTATACCTACCTAGATGCATTGTATGTAACTAATTAAAACTGAACAATTAATTTCTTCTATATATAGAATTTTGGAAAAAAAACATTTAAAATGCTAAGATATTGAAGGCCTGGATAATAAAATAAGATCAGTTGGAAAGAAATTGAATCTATAAGTACGGTCTTCAGCATGTAATAAATATGAAACTATAATGAGGATCAGAAATGCTAGCCTTATTACTTGATGAAGGTAGCAATTCTTGAATATTCCTTGTGTTCTTAAACATCATAATGTATATTAATTGTCCTTATTAAAGTATTTTCTTTTACTCCCAGCCACATTTTTCTGAGCTTAAGGCAGACTGGCTCATGCAGATTATTTCCATATGTTGCATCTGTTTTTAGACTGAAGGTCGCTGGTGAACTGTCAGTATCTCAATCAACACTTCACCATTATATGTGACTAGATGCTTTGGCACAGATGTGCAGTTTTACTGAAACTAATTTTTGCATTAATGTTCATGTTTCTAACTCTTTAATTTTGTGCTTGAGATAAGTAAGGATAAATAAGATTATTTTGATTAATTAAGATTGAAAGTTTATTAAGTGCTTTGTTTTCAAATAATAGTTTTGTCTAAGCCTTCAACTTAAATGAGGATGTAGCTTGTCTAAAAATGCTGAGTACTTTTTCAAAACTTTTTAACTTGTGCATAACCTGAGAACACAGTTTCCCAAATTTATCTTGGGTATTTTATTCATAACGGTTTGCTGTTGTGATTTTACTATTCCTACAATATTTTTAGTATTCATACAACTCTGATATCAGTCACCATTAAGACTGGCCAGAAAAGTGGCACATTTGGGTTTATGATTAGTCCAGTTTAACCAGGGAGTATGAAAATTCCTGTTTCCATCCCCAATTCAGGCTCTGTTAGGTTTTCCAAGTACAGTTTTTATAGTTGACTAAGCACCCAGCTGCTCCTGATAAAAGTCAGTAACCTGTGCTGAAGGTGTATGTGTCTAGATGTCAAATGAAGGCTTAGTTGGTCTTGATTGTGATTCTTTCCATGAGGAGACTTACATGTAATAGCCACGCACTTGAGGTACTAGGTTGAGTGAATTGAAATTTAGAGTCATAGAGATATACAGCATATAAACGGGCCTTTTGGCCCAACTTGTCCATGCCGACCAGAATCTTAAATAAATTAGATCCATTTGCCATCATTTGACCCATATTCCTCCTAAATCCTTCCTATTAATATGCCCATCCAGATGCCTTTTAAATGTTGTAATTGTACCAGTTTCCACCACTTCCTCTGGAAGCTCATTCCATACACACACCACCCTCTGCATGAAAAAGCTGCCCCTTAGATCCCTTTTTAATCTTTCCCCTCTCACCCTAAACCTATGCTTTCTAGTTCTGGACTCCCTCACCCCAGAGAAAAGACCATGCCTATTTATCCTATCCATGGCCCTCATAATTTTATGAACCTCTATAAGGTCACACCCCAGCATCTGACGCTCCAAAGAAAATAGCCCCAGTTTATTCAGCCTCTCCCTATAGCTCAAACTCTCCAACCTTGGTAACATCCTTGTAATTCTTTTCTGAACCCTTTCAAGTTTCACAACATTTTTCCAATAGCAGGGAGACCAGAATTGCATGTTGTATTTCAATAGTGGCCTGACCACTGTACTATGCAGCCACAATATGACCTTCCAACTCATATACTTAATGCACTGGCCAATAAAGCCAAGCATCCAAATTGTATTGGATTACACATCCAGAAAGAGGGGAAACTGGCCAATATCTTCATTTCAGATTTCTAGTATCCAAAGTATTTTGCTGTTGTCTTTAGATTAGATTACTTAGTGTGGAAACAGGCCCTTCGGCCCAAGAAGTCCACACCGACCCGCCGAAGCGTAACCCACCCAGACCCATTTCATTTACCCCTTCACCTAACACTACGGGCAATTTAGCATGGTCAATTCACCTGACCTGCACATTTTTGGATTGTGGGAGGAAACCAGAGCACCCGGAGGAAACCCACACATACACGGGGAGAATGTGCAAACTCCACACAGAGAGTCGCCTGAGGTGGGAATTGAACCCGGGTCTCTGGAGCTGTGAGGCAGCAGTGCTAGCCACCGTGTCGCCCACTTTATTGTTGAGACTTTTTAATGAACTAAATTTGCACTCTGAAAGCTTCTAGGGTGGGATTTAAATTTATGAATCGGTTTTTCATTTTTACCAAGTGTGCAGGAAAGTGGCTTGAAGGGTAAGCAATTCTCTGCCATACGAGTGACAGAGCCTCCCAGGTTAAGTGCTGACCTAGGGCTTCTTGTCTAATCAGATGCCATGATTGGCAGTTCCTACTTGAAGCTACTGGCCATTTGAGACCAACAGAAGCAGTGCTGGAATAACACACTGGCAACCTTGCATCGCAGTCAACAAAACTGGAGCCATTTTGGGAGGGTGGGTGGTGGTTACGGTTTAGTTGATAAGGGGGTTGTTGGGGATGAGGGTCATGATTAGAAGACAGTAGAATTGTACTACTTTGTTTTTCCCCAGAGGTGCTTTCCCACTTAAGAAGACTGTCACTTATTTTCTGTTGCCAGGATATCACCTTACCACGCCAGTGGTGTATTAAGGTCTTTACATTGCATTACATTTACCACTGAAGGGCCTTAATTGCTGGGCGGATCAATCAGGAATGTTCTCCATAAATTTCTTGCCCAGAGTTTAGTCACTGAGGTGGTAGCTGGCCTGATTATTTGGCTGCCTTGCATATTTATTAAAATTTTACCTATGCCCTCTGGATTACTAATCCTGTCAATTTTATCCACTGTGTATATACTTTACAATGTTAAACCTATTTTTAAACAACAAAAAGTATCAAAATATGTTTGTGTTTCTGAGCTGTGAACTGTCTGTGCTATATTCATGGATAATGTTTTAAGAAATCCAGTAAAGGAAGTTTTGTCATTTCTCACTGGTAGCCCCCAACTTCACATGCTCATAGCATCATTTCACAATTCTTTTTTGTGTAGTAGTATCTTGTCCCAGAAAATGAACCTCATTAGTTAAAACAATTGCTACGTTCCCTAATCAAATGTGCAGTAGGTTGTTGCCTGTGTTGATATTTAGTGGTAGTATTTCTTGCCAAATCAGATATGAAGAAGTTTCTGAAGTCAAAGAGATGTTAATTCTATTTTATTATTGTGATGTCACCGAGGTTAACTCACCTGATTTTAAAGGGAAGTTGTCAACTTAGTTTCCTGTTAATATTCTGCTGTTCTAGTCAGATCAAAGAGCAAAGGATTTTTTAAAAATTCAGTTGACTTTTATGCCAAATACTAAATGCTGCTGAATGATGTGGAAAATAATTTGTGTGAAAAAGCGTGGCACTGGAAAAGCACAACAGATCAGGCAGCATCAGAGGAGCAGGAGAGTCGACATTTCGGGCATTAGCCCTTCATCAAGAATTTGGGCCTTTTGGTTATACTTAAGGCACCCAGAGACTTTATTGGCGTGGGGGAAAGCAGAATGAATGCAAAAGCACAATTGCGGTTTTGTTCATTATTTGATTGACTTCTGTTATATTTTTCCCAAAATGTAAAGAGTCAAAGATAATAGGTTTCTCTGATCAGTGGAGATTAAATGCGCATGCATGCATTCCAATGTGAGATAGTATTCAATGCTTGCAGTCTTACTCTTGGTGTGACACATTGAAAAATACAATCATGATTTGCAACCTCACCCTCTTCTGTGCCAAGATATAAATATCTTTTGTTAACCACCTGAGGAGTAATATTTTAGCCAATGAATAAATATGGTTAACTTGTGTTGAAAGATCTGGTTTCTTTACAAATGTTCTTGACAGTGCAGAGGTTTCATATTTTGTATGAAAATCTATCTGCATGTTTAAAGCAGTGAATTTGACATTTAATAGTCTGGAATGGGTGGACAAGTTGCAAATGAACTTGAATACAGAGATGTGTGAAATGTTTCATTTTACGAAGAAGGGGTTGGCAAAGTAATATCACATAAAGGTTATAATTCTAAATGGTCTGCAGGAGGAGTGTGACTTGGTGACTATATTCATAAATCACTGAAGGTGGCAAGACAAGTTGGGGTGTTGTTAATAAAACCTAAAGAGAAAGTGAGGACTGCAGATGCTGGAGAGTCAGAGTCACAAAGTATGGCGCTGGAAAAGCACAGCAGGTCAGGCAGCATCCGAGGAGCAGGAGAGTCGACGTTTCAGGCATAAGTCCTTCATCAGGCATTCAGAGAGGACCTTGACTTTTAGAGTTAAAAAGCAAAGAAGTTATGTTAATCTTGTATAGACAAGTAGTTGGGTCTCAACTGGACAATTGTGCCCAGTTCAGGGCACCATATTTTAAGAAGAATGCAAAGATATTGGAGGAGTGCAGAAAAGATTCATGGGATTTGTTTCAGGGATGAGGAATTTCAGTTACATAGTTTGGAGAAGAGAATTATTGAAAGGAGGTTTGCTGGAGGTTCTCAAACGAGTGGTCTGAATAGAGAAATGGTCCAGAAACCATTCCCATTAGTAAGGGTTGAGAACCAAATGGAACATTGTCCTGACCCTAGTGGGAATAATGTGCTTCAATTCGAGTCATACTTTTCTACAAGTTTTCACAAGTGTAAAATATGCCCAATTTAGTTTCTAGGATGGTTAATGTCTGACTTGTGACCATTGTCTAAGATAAGTGAACCTCAAACCATTTCATCGATGAACAAGTAACAAAATCTTATTATAACAACATGTTAGAGGTTATCTGTTCCAAATATACCAATTTATAGTCCCTTTAAATCAAAGTACAAACACATATCCATTCACAAATAGGAAGGGCCAGACAGACAAGACAAGCCAGGAGTTGGGAGATCATGTTGCGGCTGTACAGCACATTGGTTAGGCCACTGTTGGAATATTGTGTGTAATTCTGGTCTCCTTCCTATTGGAAAGATGTTGTGAAACTTGAAAAAGTTCAGAAAAGATTTAAAAGGATGTTACCATGGTTGGAGGATTTGAGCTGTTTGGAGAGGTTAAACTTGTTGTGTTTTCCTTGAAGCGTCAGAGGCTGGGTGGTGACTAATTAGAAGTTTATAAAATCATGAGGGGCATGGATAGAATAAATAGGCGAAGTCTTTTCCCTGGGGTGGAGGAGTCCAGAACTAGAGGGCATCGGTTTAGGTTGAGAGGGGAAAGATATAAAAGAGATCTAACTGGCAACTTTTTCACGCAGAGGGTGGTACATGTATGAAATGAGCTGCCAGAGGAAGTGGTAGAGGCTAGTACAATTGCAACATTTAAAAGGCATCTGGATGCGTAAATGAATAGGGGTTTCGAGGAAAAGGACTGGGTGCTGGCAGGTGGGACTAGATTGGGTTAGGATATCTGGTTGGTATAGATAGGTTGCACCGAAGGGTCTGTTTCCGTGCTGTACATCACCATGACTCAGAGTATTGTGGGAAGAAAATATATAGGTAGAAAAGCTCAAAGGTTGGAATCCAATTCAAAAGGGAAAATTTAGGTGACTTTCTCAAGTTTTATTTTGGTTTTTACCAATAATAACATGTTGACTGCAGTAATCCACAATTCAGTGGCCAGTCAGTTTGAACTTCGATCTTTGCTTGAGTTAGAAGTTTCTTTCTTTCTTGCAAAATGTTTGAGCATTATTTCTTCAATTAAAAAGGTTCCATGAGTGGAAGAAGAATTTTACTTACTGGCAGTCTTGAAAGTCAGAGTCCCAACTGATCTCTCTTCCCTTTAGTTCACTGACAAGCTACTTTTTAGAACCAATCCAGACCTTGTTGCTGGGCAGTAACCTTTGTTTTCAAAGACACTAGGGACAGGAGTCTCCCACAAAAGTATCTCCATCAAGCCTCTAGTAAAATGATATGCTCTTGTATCACCATCAAATGACCACACTGTTTCTCTCTTCCTTTTGAATTATGAAAAAATGCAACTAACAATCCATAATTCAACTTTCTGGCTTATTTTTTACCATAAAATGTCCAGCCCTTACCACACATTTAATATATTTAGCCAAAGAAACAAAGCTAATGTGAGGGAAGATGTTTTCACAGTGAGTGTTTGGGATCTGGAAAGTACTACCTTGAAATATGGTGGAGATGTGTTCAATCAAAGCATTCAAAAAGGAATTACATTACCATAACTGCCTATAAATTGACCTGCCCTGTAAGATAAACCCAGACCCTTTGGCCAGAATCTTGTTTCAGCGTATACTTGGCATATATGTCAGTCCTGTTTTTCAACTGCTATATGCGAAGCTCACATTTGTGGTTAGTAATTGTCAATTTTCACTTTTTTGCACCACAATTGTGTGTTTCCCTCTGTCAATTGCAAGGAATCGCAATGATATGGAACATGTTGCAAAACATAGGAGTTTAAGACATGTGAACTTTTTTGTGTTGAAGCTGCTGCCAATTCAACATGATGACTGGTAATTATTTTTGTAGACTGCATGTAAGCTGACCCCCATTTTGGTGGAGTTTTCAGGGTTTCAAAGATAGACTAATGCGTAGCATCAAATAACCATTCCTTTTCACATTCAGACAGAAGTGCACATAGATTGAATGCGTCAGTTGTTCTGTTTTACTATGCTGCTGTTGCAAGTGGCATAATATAGGGTAGCTGGATGTTCTACATGCAAACTAATAACCTGACAGTCATCTACAGTGAAGAAAGAAGCTATTTGATCCATCAAGTCTGTGCTGGATATTTACAGCAATCCTGTCAGCCCACTCCTCTGGATTTCCATAGTTATAACATGCATTTCTTTCAAGTGTCCATCCAGCTTCCTTTTAAAATCATTGTTTGCCACCTGCAAAGATGTTGGAAGCAGAAATAAGTTCCAGGTCATTACCACTGGAATTAAAAATAACCTGAAAAAATTCACAAAGAAAGAAAATGTTCAGAAATCAGTGTTATAAAGTGACCTGTGGGAAATACCCCAATAATGGATTGGTGTAATAGTTTAAATTTAGCAGTTACTTGTATTCAATGGTTTTGGCTTTGTTTGTTCTAGCTACCTAGCCATGCATGAACAAAGACACAGATTTTAAGGTTGAAAAAAATTGCAGGGTAATCATGTTTCAAGCCAACCTGGAGTACTGGATATAGCTGTTTTAGTTCGATATCTACCAGTTTCCTTTGATACTCTTTTCAGTTATTTGCTGGTGACACAACATTGTTTGCATCAAAGTTCCGACTTCTAGTTACTGATTGAGAATTTATCCCTTGAATAGCTTGGGAGTCTTCTATTCTCTTCCTATGGCAGGGGTATGGAAAATGTCACACCTTGACTGTTCAACCTATTCATGGCGCTCATGATTTCCTTCATGGTAACCTCAATCTGTGTGGGGATTGAACCTATGCTGTTGGCATCATTCTGCATCGCAAACTAGCCATCCAGCGAACTGAGCTAAAATGGCTTCTAACTAAATCTAGTCGGTTTTGTTGGGTATTAATAGACTTTGTATTCTCACTTGGGCTGAATTAGCCTTTAATTAAAAATAATGGCTATCTTGCAACAAGTCATATTTCCAATAAATAAGTAGATATTAGGGATTAGTTGGAGAGGCACTCTGGGTTATAGTGTCACTTGAATGTTCATTTTGTAATTAAAGCATAGGCACTTTAATGCTACTGAAGGGCTTGAATGAAAACTGTGCTTTCCATGTCTTGAATTACAGTGCAGTGTAATCGCAGTTGCTTTGTAAGCAAAAACACAAAAAAGTGAATAGCAAGATCACAAAAGTCAGTTAAAGCCAGTTCATCTGTTTTGTTGCTATCATTAGCATAAAAAATAATGATTAAAACTATAACAAACACCTTTTAGATGTCGCAAAAGATTAATTCTATAATCAGATGTTGCACTATGAAAACATTCTGATTAAAATTAATTATAAATCACTGAGCTGATAATAAAAGACTGAGAAAAAGATGCATGTTGTTGAATGAGGTGTAGCGTGATTCTTACCAGCATTTAAATTTATAATTACAATTAAAAACCACGCTTGTCCTGGAAAATGTTTTTTATTCTAATTTCCCACATAAAAATACAATTTAAAAAAAAACAATTTTATAAACTAAAATTACAGCCTTCATATGTATGTTTCAAAACATGTATTTAATTCTCTGTAAAGCTTAATTAAAAGTCAAGAATGATTGTGGTATTTAACTTCATGATTTGCTGTCTCAGAATACTGCCCACTTGTCTTGATTAAGGGGAACATTGCTGCTGGGGATCTCTTGACTTGGCTCCAGATTCACACTAACATCTGGAAGTGGGAATCTGTCATTGTTACCCCTAGATCTTTGGGAGTAGCCGCCTTGCTGATCAGAGGTGGGATCTATTGTTTAGCCACCGACCTTGAAGTATGAGCCGAAATGCTTTCAAAACCCAATGCGTGTCTCTTTACTCAGAACAATGTAACACTGACTGGCATTGAATGGAATTGTATTGTTTGATCAGAATTCTTTCATGGTGGCAGTGTTTGCATTCATATGTCAACTTTCAGGTTCACTTTTCATCTGTATAAATGTAGTCCTGTCAATTCCACTACTACTACCCTAGATTATTCAAATTAAAAGGTTTATTTGTAAAGCCATGTGTTGAATTAGCAATTAACAAAGCTTGTGTAGTTTTGAATTGCATGGTTAAATTCAAAGAAAAAAACACGCTACCATGTCTGCTGGAAATGTGAATTCAAAAAAGAAAATGCTGAAAGTACTTAACAGGTCAGACAGCATCTGCAGAGGAAGAGCCAAATTAACATTTCAGTTGATGACTGTTATAACTGAGATTGAAGGGTACATAGTTTCCTGTTTTGAGTCCAACCCTTCACTGTTGGCATATTTTAGATCGAATCGGATGGTTATATGATCAATTATCTAGGTCTCTGATTGTATCAGTCGGTATTTAAAAACAAGTCAGCCACGAAGTTTAATCAATCACAAATAACTGGTTTATGACCAAAAGGAAACTTGCTGAAATAAGCTTGCACAGATAATTGATGAATAGTTTGAACTAAGCAAATGTGTACCGTTTTAAAAATACTTCAAGATTGAGGTGGAATAGAGCAACATTCTGCAATGTGCTAACTTTTGAAGTACTTTGGTCAAGTAATAGTTAAACTTGAGGAAATGTAAAGTTAGGAAGCCTCCAGTTGGTGTTAATCACAGAATAACTTCAGAATCCCAAGCCACTGGCACAGGAGTGTTTTCTAGGACCATTCTAACTGGCTCAATTCTGTTTGCTGGAGACAATGGAGTAGATTTAAACAAATCATCTCAAGGAACCCTCAATAGTAAAGGTGTCTTCTGGTACATTTTTTAGCACATAAACTTTGAGTGGCATTACAAAGAAAGAGGGAGCAGATCAAATTTTCTTTAAAAATCACACAACACCAGGTTATAACTCAACAGGTTTACTTAGAAGCACACTAGCTTTCAGAGCATCGCTCCTTCATCAGGTGGTAGTGGAGGGCTCAATCCTAACACAGAATTTATAGCAAAAATTTAGTGTGATGTAACTGAAATTATACATTGAAAAATTGATTGTCTGTTAAAACTTTCATCTGTTAGAATATCATAGTTTCACTTCTTTCATGTGTAAATCACAAAACCTTTTTTAAAAAAGTTGCATTCTCAGGTTAGCTGTTAACAATAGCTAGACAATATGTTGAAGGTGTTAGCCCCCTGTGTTCTCTGTCTATGCCATGATGTTTAGATTAATTCTAATCTAAAAAGTGAGATAATGGAGTTTTACATGAATTCATGCAGTTTTTGAGTAAAGTACAATGTAACCCTGCAAGTACAAATTCACCCCACAAAATATACGTGTGCATGTGGGTCTCTGTCTAGGTTAGGGGTTGTGTGTGTGTGTGTGTGTGTGTGTGTGTGTATATGTATAGTGCAATGGTGGTCACCTGTAATGTGACATGAACCCAAGGTCCCGGTTGAGGCCCTCCCTATGGGTACCCAACGTAGCTATCAGCCTCTGCTCGGCCACTTTTCGCTGCTGCCTGTCCCGAAGTCCACCTTGGAGGATGGTCACCAGAAGGTCTGAGGTCAAATGTCCTGAACCACTGAAGTGTTCCCCAACTGGGAGGGAACCCTCCTGTCTGTTGATTGTTGTGTGGTGCCCGTTTATCCGTTGTCGTAGCCTTTGCTCGGTTTCCCCAATGTACCATGCCTCCGGGCATCCTTGTCTGCAACGTATAAGATAGACAATGTTGGCTGAGTCACATGAGTACCTGCCATGTACAAGATGGGAGGTGTCCCCGCGCGTAATGGTGGTACGTCTTGCAGCGCCTACCATGACAGGGTTGTATGGAGTTGTCCTGAGAGCCGGACAGCTTGCTATGAACAACGAGGCAGCATTGCTAACCACTGAGCCACCATGTCACCCAAAATACACAATGCAAGTCGGATTAAAGAAAGCATCCGTTTTTTGTATGCTATCAGTTGACTCCATTATTTCTTGCAGACAAAGCAATGTAGCTTTTTTTCATGATTTTGTTTCATGCTATTGCCTTTTTACTCTATGTAAGCATCTTAGATCTGTACTTTTACAGACAAGAAAGCTAATTCAATTCACTCATGATTTTTCATATTTGTGATCCAGATTTTGGTCTGAGTTTTGGGCACACCATGAGCAGTAACAAAAGCTGCCAGAGGACAAGGAGCCGCAGTCTGGATCTGGTCTTGTCAATGTTGATCAGCTGAATTGTCCTCTTGTTTTTTCTGGGCCCTAATTTTTAGATGCAGTTAGAGGAGCATGTCACCTTCCAAACCTTTAAAGTTAAATAAGGATGCTTGCTTGCTTGCAAGTCATCTTGCTGTGTAAACCCCTTGAGAATAGACTTTGAGACTGACAAGCTGAGTGGGTGTAGTGTCTGGGAGAGTGATGTGGAACATGCTGCTCTAAATGTAATGGGACGCAGAAAGAAATTGTTTTTGATCTTGGGTGTGTTCGCCCTATTGCAGTCCAAAATCTAGCTATATACACTAGGCGTGAAAATGTTGCTCCTTAGGTCTCTCATATCTTTCCCCTCAAACCGAAGCCCTCTAGTTCTGGACTCCCCGACCCCAGAGAAAAGACTTTGACTATTTATCCTATCCATGCCCCTCATAATTTTGTATACCTCTATAAGGTCACCCCTCAGCCTCCAACGCTCCAAGGAAAACAGCCCCAGCCTGTTCAGTCTGTCCCTATAGTGCAAATCCTCCAACCCTGGCAACATGCTTGTAAATCTTTTCTGAGCCCTTTCAAGTTTCACAACATCTTTCCCATAGGAGGAGACTAGAATTGCATGCAATGTTCCAACAGTGGCCTAACCAATGTCCTGTACAGCCGCAA
>NC_057734.1:21693450-21867108 GCF_004010195.1 Chiloscyllium plagiosum | reverse complement strand
TCTGCCACTTCTCAGCCCATTGGCCCAAGTGGTCCAGATCTTCTTGTAATCTGAGGTAACCCTCTTCGCTGTCCACTACACCTCCAATTTTGGTGTCATCTGCAAACTTACTAACTGTACCTCTTATGCTTGCATCCAAATCATTTATGTAAACGACAAAAAGTAGAGGACCCAGTGCTGATCCTTGTGGCACTCCACTGGTCACAGGCTTCCAGTCTGAAAAACAACCCTCCACCACCACCCTCTGTCTTCTACCTTTGAGCCATTTCTTTATCCAAGTGGCTAGTTCTCCCTGTGTATTCTGTGAGATCTAACCTTGCTAATCAGTCTCCCATGGGGAACCTTGTTGAATACCTTACTGAAGTTCATATAGATCACATCTACTGCTCTGCCCTCATCAATCCTCTTTGTTACTTACTTAAGTTTGTGAGACATGATTTCCCATGCACAAAGCCATGTTGACTATCCTGAATCAGTCCTTGCCTTTCCAAATACATGTACATCCTGTCCCTCAGGATTCCCGCCAACAACTTGCCCACCACCGAGGTCAGGCTCACTGGTCTATAGTTCCCTGGCTTGTCTTTACTGTCCTTCTTAAACAGTGGCACCACGTTTGCCAACCTTCAGTCTTCTGGCACCTCACCTTTGACTATCAAGATTAGGATCACTGCCTCTGTTTCACTTTTGGCACCTACTTGGACTTTGCAGCTAGCTTTGTGTCATTCTTCCTGACCTTGCACAGAGTCGGACTGTGCTGCTCGTGCACTGTAATACAAATGTGTTTGATTTTTAAATGAGAAAAACTGTTATTGCTAGTTATATTGTTAGTGATCAAACTATTATGCGTGCATATTGATTGTTAACTCTGAAATGAGAGCTAAGTCTAAATTTATGCTATTAAGCTAAATTAAAGCAATATAAGAAACTTGAAGATGAGAATAAACATACCCAAAGATGCTCAGAATGAGAAAACAGATTTGTTAATATTACAAATTAATGTTGCTCATGAGTGATGTCTTAGAATTTCAGTTGTATTGAAATATTTGCTTCTGGTGTACATTGCTTGAATGCTCCATCTATCTGCACAAAATAGTAATGCTGACTGATTTCTTGTCACAGGGTGCAATTGTGCTTGTGTTGTGGTATGGTGCAAAGCTGGTCTATGATGGAAGGCATGGAAAATCTGGAATCTCTTTTGGAACTCTGGCATGTAAGTGACTGCATGTACTCAGGCTGAGTCCATGCAAATGATAGTTGGTTAAGATAGTTGGACTGTAGTTGTGTGTGATTGATTCCAGAAAAATATGATACATCCATTCCATCCTCTGCTGTGCAGTCTGAAAAACACAATGGAATTTTGACATTTTTTGAGGTTTTCTTGCTGGCTTAATGTAAGATCCAATGGTGACAACAGATGTCTTCCATAAATGGACTTGAGCTTGTATTTGTTTTGATGCTGCCTTTGAAGGCAGAGGTAACAGGAAACAAATTCAAGAAACATTCTAACTATGTTTTATATTCATAAAGCAACATAGGACAAATGTGATATTTCTTGGTGATCAATAGCTTTGCATATCCTTTGCATTCATTCAATGCTGAATTACAATTGTTGCACATTGTGACCCAGGTAGGTAGGTACAATGGAATCTCCATTATCCATACATCCTACCAACTGTAATTTTAATTGGGCCAAGCTTTCCTCTGGGTTGCATCTCAGTCACTTTTAGCAGGAAGTACTATCTCCTATTTGACATAAATCAATCTTGCAGCCCAAGAAGAATTAGATAAATTTTGAATATACTTTTAATTTCTGCACTTTGAGTACTGTTGTACTATATGTAATTTCAGGGCTTGAATATAAAGGTAAATAAGAGCCTATAATAAAAGTTCTACTTTATTAATAAACTTCTTCTGTGCTACAAACATCAGTCGATCCTGTTTCTGCCAGTGCTTTGCAAGAACAATTCGGCTAGTTCCACTCTTCCACCTTATTCCTTCAGCACTGCACTTTTTTTCCTTTTCAGATAATTAACCAGTATCCATTTGAAAGCCACAACTGAAAGCACCTCAAGCACACACTCGGAGTATATTTCAGATGCAAACCATTTGCTGTGCAAAGAGGTTCTTCCTCAAGATGTTGCTTTTGCCAATCAATGTCCTCTGGTTCTTGATTCTTCCCCCAATGGGGAACAGTTTCTTCCTATCTATTGACTACAGTTCCTATATTTATGGGCATCTTTATCAATTTATCTCTCAACCATCTCTTCTCTGAGGAGAACAATACCAGTTTCTCTAAATTGTTTTCAGTGCTAAAATATGACATCTCTAGAGCTATTCTTGTCAATATATTCTGTGCCCTTTCTTATGCCTTCATAAAGTGGATATTAAAAATTGGTCACACTACTACAGTGTGAAAAGTTGCACTGCATCACCCTCCCACGCTTCCCCAATCTCCCCCACCAAAAGCTGTTTTATTAATCACCCTTTTAAATCAAGTTGACCCTAGTGGTATTGTGTACAGGGTGCGCACTAATTGCCTCCACATTTTGTTTTTTTGTTCATGGAATGTGGTAGACCAGCATTTATTGTCCACCCCTAATTACCTTGAGAAGGTGGTGGTGAGCTGTCATCTTGAACTGCTGCAGTCCATGGAGTGCAGGTATACCTGCAGTGCTATTAAGGAGGGTGTTCCATGATCTTGGCCAAGCAACTGTTGGGGAAAGGTGTCAGCCTTGAAGAGAACTTGCAAGTGGGTTATGTTCCCATACATTGTCTGCCCTTGTCTGCAAGCATTTGGTGACAGTGACTCTAAGTTTCAAAGGCATTGTGGAAAAGGATAAGAATTGTGCAGATGTTAAATGTTGAAATTTTGAACCTACTTTAGAGGTCAGTGAACAATTCTACAATGGGGCACTGATGTAATTTACTCCACATTTTAAAGTCACATGTTCTATGCTAATTTTTAAAATTCCAGTATTAATGCGAATATCCATATTTCTAAAGGAAACTGCCAATGCATACTTAGAACACAGCAATTAAGAAAGAAGGATGATGGTTGGTGGTGGTTGTTTTGTAATATGTAAATGGCAGAAAGTGGCTTGATACAAGCAAAGTCGAGAGTGTGGTGCTGGAAAAGCACAGCAGGTCAGGCAGCATCCGAGAAGCAGGAGTATAGACGATGAAGCCAGAAACAACAATTCACCTGCTACTCAGATGTTGCCTGACCTGCTGTGCTTTTCCAGTGCCAGCGCCACACTCTTGACTCTGATCTCCAGCATCTGCAGTCGTCACTTTCTCCTAGTTGATACAAGCAAATGTGTGCATATTTAGGATTACTATGATTCCATTGGATTGTGAGTCATTTTCAATTTGTAAGTTTTTTTTTTAATATGATCAAGTTCTTTTTGATAACCCAGTGACTTTCTGTTAAGTAGCTGTTCATGTTCAATATTTTAAGTGGAACATGCTAAATTCTAACTGGTAATTTTTAAGTACAATTCGCATTGGTTACTATTTGGAAGCTTTCACCACAAATAGTGTAGTGCTAACAAAATCATTGTGGTTAAGGTTTACATTGATGAAAATCCATATTTTTGAAGTCATTGAAAATTAAAGGTTTTTTTTATTGGGCACATATTTAAAGACAATTGACAATATCTGTATTAAGTAAACATTTCTTCTGTTCCAAAGAAGAGTCATTGGACTCGATGTTAACTCTGTTTCTCTTTCTACTGATGCTGCCAGATTGACTGAATGTATTCAGCGCTGTATTTTTACTTTAGTTTTGTAAAGTTATAATGAAAAATTAATTGAATGAAAACCTAATGTGTAATTGAAATATCTATTTGATAAATATTGCATGCAAAATGGCAATAGGCATTTTCAAGCCTTGTGAATAATTGATGTTTATACTTAAACTACCTTTTCAGTGCATCGTTTGATCATAATCTAAAGATTGCAATTTGAAAATTGTAAAGAACTGCTGCAGTAATCATTGAGATGTGACTTTTTATTGAATTGATATCTTCATTCAGAAACTCTCGTGTTGATTTAACCTTATGAAATTAGACATTCTGTTTTTGAGCAGTGACAGTTATTACAGATTTAGTGTAAATACATGCCTTAGAAAGATGAGTGATTTGAATCAAACCTAACCTCAAGTCAAACAGATCAGTTGTCTTGTACAGAAAAAAATGTGATGTTTTGAAGATATGCTATTGAATTTCATCAGTGTGCACTGACCAGGTTTACAAAACTTGAAAACTTGTCAAAGTTAACATAAATGTGTTTCAACTTTAGTTGCTAAAACAAAGATTAGAGTTTTTCTGTTAACTATACTCTTGACTGTTGCAATATTCCAGGCCCTCTGCTAAATTTCATAACACCTTTTCTTAAAGTTATGAAGCAACCTCAAAAACTATTCAGTGCTTTCACCCTTTGTCTTCCTAGTCATAGAGATGTACAGACCCTTCGGTCCAACCCATTCATGATGACCAGATATCCCAACCCAATCTAGTCCCACCTGCCAGCACCCGGCCCATATCCCTCCAAACCCTTCCTATTCATATACCCATCCAAATGCCTGTTAAATGTTGCAATTATACCAGCCTCCACCACATCCTCTGGCAGCTCATTCCATACACATACCACCCTCTGCATGAAATAGTTGCCCCTTAGGTCTCTTTTATATCTTTCCCTTCTCACCCTAAACCCTCTAGTTCTGGACTCCCCGACCCCAGGGAAAAGACTTTGTCTATTTCCCCTATTCATGCCCCTCATAATTTTGTAAACCTCTATAAGGTCACCCCTCAGCCTCTAACGCTCCAGGGAAACTTTCAAGGAGCTATGAACCTGCACTCCAAGGTCTCTTTGTTCAGCAACACTCCCTAAGACCTTACCATTAAGTGTATAAGTCCTGCTAAGATTTGCTTTCCAAAATGCAGCGCGTCACATTTATCTGAATTAAACTCCATCTGCCACTTCTCAGCCCATTGGCCCATCTGGTCCAGATCCTGTTGTCATCTGAGGTAACTCTCTTCGCTGTCCACTACACCTCTAATTTTGGTGTCATCTGCAAACTTACTAAGTGTACTTCTTATGTGACCTGTTTGCTGTATGGAAAGAAACACAAATTAGAATGAGTGACAAAACCACCCTGTCATTAGTAACACTTGCCTGTGCTAAAATGCTCTAGTAATTCAGGAAATATTCATTGAAGTAAGTCATTGTTTCAAGATGTAAATAAATTCAGAAAGCTTGCATAGATACTTAACCTTCAATAGAATGGTTGTCATAATCCTGTGTGCACTTGATGTTCCAATTTTTAATTCCCCTTTCTTTTAGCCATTGTTTAGCTTATCTGAAATCTCCGCCTCCGAACCAGGCAGCTTTCATGGATTCAATCTGACAAAAAAGCTGTATCCTGAAATATTAATTGTTTCTTTCTCCACAGATACCGCCAAAGTTCCTATTTCCAGAATTTTCTGTTTTCAGACTGTATGATTTTGATTTTGTTTCTATCTCCCCTTCCATTTCTTAAAGATTTTGAATGCTTCTGTCTTGTTCCTTAATCTCAAATATAAACTAGTACGATAGATTTCCCAGCTTGAAAGTAGTTGTCCCTCCATTTGTCCATCTTGATCTCAAACCTATAACTAGTCATCGGAGGCAGTTGTGCTGTTTGCTGCTTGAATCATTGAGCTGCATTGATCAAAATGTAAACCATCAGAAACATAAGCTGGGTTGCCAGTAGCCTTACAGGAAAATCATTGCTAGCAGCTGCCATTTGAAACAAGAGTGTATTGCTTATGATCTGAATTTGTTGAACTCCGTGTTCAGTCCAGAAGGCTATATAGTATCTAATCAAAAGATGAGGTGCTGTTTCTCAAGTTTACTTTGATCATCTTGGTGTAAGAAATCATTTCTGACAATTCTGTTATTTGTTTTAATTCTAGATCTATTTTTTATTTCTTTTCTTGTATTTTGACTATTGTCTATGCTTTGAGCCATCATCCCTATTTTGTTATTTAATCTCCCCTGTCTTCCACCCTATCACCAGCATTTGCTTTTGATATATTTCATACATCTGTCCCTAGTCCCAAAACATTAACTGTTTTACTCTCTCTGTCTTCACTGTCTGTTGAGTATTCCTGGAATTTATTTTTATTTAAGATGTCCATTATTTGCAATATTTTGCTTTTATATTAATGGAGAACTCCAGCTCCAAGAATCTTAAGTGTGAATTCAATTCTAAACTGATATGTACAAACAATTTTCTAGTGATATTCATTAATATGGAGTAGCCGTTTCCTTGTGACATAGTTCATATGCAAAACGTGAATGGAGGAGAGTCTGTCTGATTTTTTGTTTTCCTTTTAAATGACACTATCAAGTGGAGTCAGCAATGTCAGCATTTTAAAATAGCACATTTCAACTTCCCTTGGTCATCTAATATATCGTTAGAGTTGTTGCCAATTTCAGCTATAAGGGGGAAACAAAATCCATCTTCTCTTGGCAACATATATAGATTAATAGAGATGTACAGCACGGAAACAGACCCTTTGGACTAACTCATCAATGCTGACCCAATATCCTAACCTAATCTTGACGCATTTGTCAGCACTTGGCCCATATCCCTCCAAACTCTTCCTATTCATTTACCCATCCATTCTGGACTAACCCCACCCCTGGGAAGAGACCTTGTCTGTTTACCCCATCCATGCCCCTCATATTATAAAACTCTGGAAGGTCATCCCTCGGCCTCTGATGCTCCAGGGAAAATCACCCCAGCCTATTCAGCCTCTCGCTACAGGTCAAGCCCTCCAAACCTTGCAACATCCTTGTAAATCTTTTCTGAACCCTTTCAAGTTTCCCAACATCCTTCCGATAGGAGGGAGACCAGAACTGCACGCAATATTCCAAAAGTGGCCTAATCAGTTTTGATTTCGATTCGATTCTCTGCAGATTAGTTTCGATTCCCTACAGTGTGGAAACAGGCCGTTTGGCCCAAGAAGTCCACACCACCCCTCCGAAGAGAAACCCACCCAAACCCATTCCCCTATCCTATATTTACCCGTGAATAACACACCTAACACTGTGGGCAATTTAGCATGGCCAATTCACCTGACCTGCACATCTTTGGATTGTGGGAGGAAACTGGAGCACCCAGAGGAAACCCACGCAGGCACAGGGAGAACGTACAAACTCCACACAGACAGGCAGGAATCGAACCCAGGACCCTTGTGCTGTGAGGCAGCAGTGCCAACTGCTGAGCCACCATACCGCCCATGATCAATGTCCTGTACAGCCGCAACATGGCCTCCCAACACCTGTACTCCATGCTCTGTCCAATTAAAGAAAGCATACCAAACGCCACCTTCACTATCCTATCTACTTGTGTCTCCACTTTCAAGGAATTGAGAACCTGCATTCCAAGGTCTCTTTGTTCAGCAACGCTGTCCAGACCTTACCATTAAGTGTATACCTCCTGCTCCGAATTGCCTTTCCAAAATGCAGCCCCACACATTTATCAATATTAAATGCCATCTGCCACTCCTAAGTGACCGATCTGATCAAGATCCTTTTGTATTCTGAGGTGACCTTTTTCACTGTCCACTTCATCTCCAATTTTGGTGTCATCTACAAACTTACTAACTATACCTCTTATGCTCGCATCCAAATTATTTATATAAATGATGAAAAATAGTGGACCCAGCACTGATCCTTGTGGCACTCCACTGGTCACAGGCCTCCAGTCTGAAAAACAACCATCCACCACCACCCTCTGTCTTCTACTTTGAACCAGTTCTGTATCCAAATGGGCTAGTTCTCCCTGTATTCCATGAGATCTAACCTTGCTAACCAGTCTCCCATGAGAAACCTTGTCAAATGCTTTCCTGAAGTCCACATGAGATCATGTCCACCACTCTGCCCTCATCAATCCTCTTCGTTACTACTTCAAAAAACTTAATCAAGTTTGTGAGACGTTATTTCCCATGCAAAAAGCTTTGTTGACTATCCCTAATCAGTCCTTGCCTTTCTAAATGCATGTAAATCTTGCCCCTCCGGATTCCCTCCAACAACTTGCCCACCACAATGTCATGCTCACTGGTTTACAGTTCCCTGGCTTTTCATGAATTATTTTTAAATTAGGTATGTGTCCCCAGTGCAAGCTACCATTCAAGATGGTGGCCGATAGCCATCTGACCATGCAAAGTTTCATGCAAATACACACATGCCTTTCATGAAAATTTAACATTGAATCCAGAAACAAGTCACGTAACAAACTCAAATAGTGCTTTTCTTTCCCCTTATATTGTAAGAATTAGTTAGGAGTTCAGGATTAGTTAAATTGTAATGAAAAGACTGTAATAAACAATTGCACGTCAGTTGAAGAATGAGTGTTACAGTAACATACTGATGCCATAAGCTTTGGTAAGATTTCTCATTGTCTTAAACAGTTTTATCATAAAATGAAAGTTTTCGTGCCAAATGTTCAAACTAAACAGTCATAAATACAAGTGAAATCACAGGGATTAGATGAGTCCCTCTCTGCAATAGCCTACTATAACAACCACAGAATTAGTCATAAACTGATGGTGATTTTGCAGTTATATATGTGGTTCTTCATCTAGCAAATGTGGTCATTTTAATATGTATTCATGTTCCTACATCAACAAATGCTGTCAGCAATTAGCACATAGCAAGTTCCTAAAATGATCAAACAGGATGAATATCCAGATGGTGCTAGTGCTTTGAGAGGAAAATGGTGAGTCTTCCAAATACAGAGCACTGCTGCTGAACTGGATAGTCGGCAAATACCAAAATCTTCACAATTCATTGCACTTAAACTGAATAACTAAGGTTATTCATTGTACCTTTTAAAAGAAAGCTTAACTGTCATGTTCTTTGACATGGTGTGTTTTATGCACTTGTAAAAATCACAAATCTTTTAACAAACTAAAGAAGAGTCTCTACTACCAAAGGAAAGTTTGGAATCTGAAGGTTTTCTATAGAGAACAGATGAGGATAGCCCTCATCTTAGTGAAGTATAACTTGTACTCCAACAATGGCATATCATTGGTTTTGTAAGTAGAATACAGTTTTTCAGGTATCGATTCACATTTTGATTTGTCTCTATTTAACTCTAATCTTTGCTCAGGAGATACAGGACACTTCTTTCTGAGTTATAATTTTGCATGATTTGTAAATATGTTTGAATTAAATCCTGAAAATGAATGCAGCTATGAATATAATTTTTATTATCAGAAATAGCAAGCTAAAGTACGGTATTAAAAGCATAAGATTTAAATGCTTTGCCAAAGCATTACTCAGTTCAGTCATGTATAGTGGAAGCCAGTTAAATGTAATAACTTGGAAAAACAGTTTTAATTATTTACCTGAAGACTTGGTTATCAGGAATGACTGCCTCACCCAGATCTGACCAAGTGATTTGGGGAAAGTTTAGACTGTCCAAAAATTTACTTAGTCATAGAAATGTACAGCATGGAAAGACCCTTCGGTCCAACCCGTCCATGCCGACCAGATATCCCAACCCCAATCTAGTCCCACCTGCCATACTCCCCAACCCCAGAGAAAAGACTTTGTCTATTTATCCTATCCATGCCCCTCATAATTTTGTAAACCTCTCTATAAGGTCACCCCTCAGCCTCCAATGTTCCAGGAAAAACAGCCCCAGCCTGTTCAACCTCTCCCTGAAGCTCAAATCCTCCAACCCTGGCAACATCCTTGTAAATCTTTTCTGAACCCTTTCAAGTTTCACAACATCTTTCCAATAGGAAGGAGACCAGAATTGCACGCAATATTCCAACAGTGGCCTAACCAATGTCCTGTAAGGATATTTGCTCCATAAACTAGAATTCGGCAGCTGAGAAACAAAGTATAATCAGCATGAAGAATAATACTGGTGTGTCGATTATTTTGATCTTAGTTTGTAAGTAATTTTGAAATCTGTTTTTCTAGTATAAGCAAATCTCTTATTGCATAATGGTTATGTTTCATTTACCCACATGTGAAGTAATTGCAGGAATTGTCAGTGCTTATTTTCAATTATAATCTTGCCATGTACCAAAACATTGCAATTTGGGGATCTTTGAACATTATTTATTAGCTGCCACTTTTGAAGCATTTTGAACTCCTTTAGTTTTAACTTCATTGTATATATTTTCAGTCTAATGCATTGAGCACAGATTGCATTATTTTCGTGAAGCGCCAACCCCTCAATCATTAAGATCATTTAAAATCTCAACATATTTCAATACATTTTTTATATGAAATTAAATAAATAGTATTGGTTTAAACGGGAGGAATGTTCAGAGTACAGTGTAACCTAGAATGTCACCATAATGTGGGGATCTTACTGGAAATAATGGTTATTAATTGATCAAGATTCTCAAATTATGCTTCTGGTTGCAAATCTCAATTTTGAATGTGTAGCTTCCTACTACAATATCTGCATCAATCTGGTCCATCAAACCTCTATCCCTCTGTCCGTGTGGGTTAAATCAGTTGGTACTGGAGCAGTTGATTTATTGACACAAAAATTCCCAATTAATCCTTCCTGAAATTGTAGCTGCTTCAGAACTAAGAGCATCAACCACAAGTGCTCGCCTCACCAACAAAATTCATCATAACTACAGAGTCACATTAAAGGTACCAGTCACTCACCAAAAATCATTGTTGACTCATTGCAGCAGTTAACTGCCCAGTCAATGAAAATGTCTGCTCACTGTCAAGGTTGCAAACTAATGGGAGATGGATAAATTTTATGTTAGTTTCTTTGATGTTAACTGATGCAAACATTTGGACACTTTTAATGAATGAGTAGGAAAGTTTTGAGGGATATGGGCCAAATGCTGGCAAATCTGACTACGTCAGTTTGTGATGTCTAGTTGGTGCAGACTAGTTGGACCAAGGGGTCAATTTCCAATGCTGTCTGATTCTGTGACTGTATAACTAACCTTTTTGGTGTTTTTCCAATTTTGGTTGGAGATGGTTTTTCATTTTGGGTGGGGGAGGTTTCAAAGTATATGTTCGATGACTTAATATTCTGTTTAGTAAGGAAACCATTTCCACTTTCTAATATTAACTTTTAAAATCCTATCAAAGACAAGGGAATAATTTTGCAAGTGTTGAATGTCTGAAAATAATAAATTAACTAATCATTTAATCTAAGTTACTAAACTAGCTGGAGGAGTAAAAATGTATGGTGAGACTTTGTATTCAAAGACAAACTTCATTTGCTCTTCTGTTTCACGTAAAGCAAATTATAATTTTCTTCTGTTTTTACAATAGCCTTTATGGTATATTCCATTAATGTTGCAATGGCATTTGGAATGTTAGCGTCTCTTTACGGTGACTTCATGCAAGCTGTTGGAGCGTCTATCCGTATTTTTGAGCTCTTGGATCGTAAGCCAAAAATTCCCCATGTGGGTGGGAATCGTTTTGCTTCTCTTGAAGGCAGTAAGTAGGTTTTTATATATTCAACCTCGTTCAGCTTCTCCAAAAGTTTCAAATGCTCTTAAATAATTAATATCAATGAAAAATTTTGCAAGGGACAAACTCATGATATTTTGTATTTGGGAAAATCCCTGGTAAAATGAGGTTACCTCTGTGTAAGGCCATTGGCTTGAGAAGTTTTGATGGTTCATTTCACTATTCCAGGGAATGAAAAGTAAGGACTCATTCCTCACCCTGCACCCCACCCCCCCCACCCTCAACTTTTCAAAGCCATTGTTTTAAATTGCCAAATTTCATGTTATAAAAACAGAATGACACTCATTCATTTCTCATAATACTCATAGTATTAATAAATGAGTAGAATTGTTAACTGAAACCTTCCAAAATACACTCCCATCTCAGATTCCGATAAATGCAAGATAAAACAGAATTTGACTTTGTCACAGTAAACTTATGACCAGTTCAGGAGTTATTGAATGAAGGAAAAATTCCTTTATTTCTTTGTTCAACTGAGAAGCTTGTTTATATCTTGGCTTTCATGGCTATGTCATTGCCCTGGCACAAAAAAGACTCTTGTAGAATATCAAAAATGTAAATTTTAAGAAAGGGGAATGAAAATATTTGAAATTTCCATTGCTACCTTTATGATAAAGTAATTTTCTTACTTCAGGACTTGAGTTCCAGAAAGTGAGCTTTGCATACCCAACAAGGCAGGCATCCCAAGTTTTGAAGGTTAGTATTTTTTAATAAATATCCAACTACAGGATAACCGTTCCAGAGCTAACAGGATTGCAGAGGAGGATTTTTTCCCCAGTGACAGGAAGGTAAAAATTCTAAAAGGAGAAACACGCCCACTTTTTTTTTAAAAACTGAGGCATGTAACTTTGGTGCTGGGTTGGGGGTGGAGGAAATTCGGAGGTCAGTGGTTATTCATCTTCAAATGAGTCTGCATGCCTCCATTTTTGTTCACTTAGAGTCATAGAGATGTACAGCACGGAAACAGACCCTTCAGTCCAACCCATTCATGCCGACCAAATAACCCACCCCAACCTATCCCACCTGGCCCATATCCCTCCAAACACTTCCTATTCATATACCCATCCAGATGCCTTTTAAATGGTGCAAATGTACTAGCGTGCACCGCTTCCTCTGGCAGCCCATTCCCCACACGCACCTCTCTCTGCATGAAAACGTTGTCCCTTAAGTCTCTTATATATTTCTCCCTCTCATCCTAAACCTATGCCCTCTAGTTCTGGATTCCCCCAGCCAGGGAAAAGACCTTGTCTATTTACCCTATCCATGCCCCTGATGATTTTATAAACCTCTATAAGGTTACCCCTAAGCCTCTGACGCTCCAGGAAAAACAGCCCCAGCCTATTCCTATAGATCAAATCCTCCAACCCTGGCAACATCCTTGTAAATCTTTTCTGAACCCTTTGAAATCTCGCAACATCTTTCCGATAGGAAGAGGACCAGAATTACATGCAATATTCCAAAGTAGCCTAACCAATGTCCTGTACAGCTGCAACATGACCTCCCAACACCTATACTCAATTTTCTGACCAATAATGAAAGCATACCAAACACCACCTTCACTATTCTATCTACCTGCGACTCCATTTTCAGGAAATATGAACCAGCATTCCAAGGTCTCTTTGTTCAGCAACACTCCCTAGGACCTTACCATTAAGTGTATAAGTCCTGCTAAGATTTGCTTTCCCAAAATGCAGCACCTGATACTTAGCTAAATTAAACTCCCATCTGCCACTTCTCAGCCCATTGGCCCATCTGATCAAGATTCCATTGTAATGTGAGGTAACCTTCTTTTCTGTCCACAACACCTCTCATTTTGGTGTCATCTGCAAAGTTACTGATTATACCTCCTATGTTCATATCCAAATCATTTATGTAAATGATGAAAGGTAGTGTACCCAGCACCAAACCTTGTGGCACTCCACTGGTCATAGGCCTCCAGTCTGAAAAACAATCCTCCATCGCCACTCTGTTTCTACCTTTTGAGCCAGTTCTGTATCCAAATGGCTGGTTCTCCCTGAATTCTATGAGATCTAACGTTACCATCCAGTATCCCATGGGGAATCTTGTTGCACGCCTTACATATAGATCACGTCTACCACTCTGCACTGATCAATCCTCTTTGTTACTCCTTCAAAAAGCTCCATCAAGCTTGTGAGATATGATTTCCCACGCACAAAGCCATGCTGACTATCCCTAATCAGTCATTGTCTTTCCAAATACATGTACCTCCTGTCCCTCAGAATTCCCTCCATACACTTGCTCATCACTGACATCGGGCTCACCGGTACATAGTTCCCTGGCTTGTCCTTATCATCCTTCTTAAATAGTGACACCATGTTTGCCAACCTCCAGTCTTCCGGCACCTCACCTGTGACTATCGTTGATTCAAGTATCTCAGCAAGAGGCCCAGCAATCACTTCTCTAGCTTCCCACAGAGTTCTTGGGTACACCTGATCAGGTCCTGGGGACTTATCCTTTTAACCGTTTCAAGACATCCAGCACTTCCTCCTCTGTAATCTGGGCATTTTGCAAGATGTCACCCTCGATATCCACTCATTCTATATCTTCTATGTCCTTCTCCACAGTAAATACTGATGCAAAATACTTGTTTAGTATCTCCCCCAGATCCTGCGGCTCCACACAAATGCTGCCTTGCTGATCTTTGAGGGGCCCTCTTCTCTCCCTAATTACTCTTTTGTCCTTAATGTATTTGTAAAAACCCTTTGGATTCTCCTTCACTCTATTTGCCAAAAGTGTCTCATGTCCCCTTTTTGCCTCTTGATTTCCCTCATAAGTATATTCCTCCTGCCTTTATACTCTCCTAAGGATTCACTCAATCTATCCTGTCTGTACCTGACATATGCTTCCTTCTTTTTCTTAACCAAGCCCTCAATTTCTCTTGTCATCCGGCATTCCCTACACCAACCAGCCTTTCCTTTCACCCTAACTAGGATATACTTTCTCTGGACTCTCATCTCATTTCTGAAAGCTTCCCGTTTTCCAGCTATCCCTCTACCTGTGAACATCTGCCCCAATCAGCTTTTGAGAGTTCATGTATGATACCATCAAAATTGGCCTTTCTCCAATTTAGAACTTCAATTATTAGATTTGATCTATCCTTTTCCATCACTATTTTAAAACTAATAGAATTATGGTCGCTGGCCCCAAAGTGCCCCCCCCCCCCCCCCCCCCCCACTGACATGCCAGTCACCTGCCCTGCTTTATTTCCCAAGAGTAGGTCAAGTTTTGCACCTTCTCTACATCCACATACTGAATGAGAAATTTATTTGTACACACTTAACAAATTCCTCTTCAGGGTTGTAGGTTTGCTCGCTGAGCTGTAGGTTTGATATCCATACGTTTCATTACCTGGCTAAGGAACATCATCAGTGGCGACCTCCAAATGAAGTGAAGCTGTTGTTTCCTCCTTTCTATTTATATGTTTGTCCTGGATGGGGTTCCTGAGGTTTGTGGTGATGTCACTTCCTGTTCGTTTTCTGAGGGGTTGATAGATGGTATCTAGATCTGTGTTTGTTAATGGCGTTGTGGTTGGAGTGCTAGGCCTCTAGGAATTCTCTGGCATGTCTTTGCTTAGCCTGTCCCAGGATAAATGTGTTGTCCCAGTCGAAATGGTGTTTTGGTTTCCTCCGTATGTAGGGCTACAAGGGAGAGAGGGTCGTGTCTTTTTGTGGCTAGCTGGTGTTCGTGTATCCTGGTGGCTAACTTTCTTCCTGTTTGTCCTACATAGTGTTTGTGGCAGTCCTTGCATGGAATTTTATAGACGGCGTTGGTTTTGTCCATGGGTTATACTGGGTCTTTTAGGTTTGAGAGTGTTGGTGGGTTTGTATGGGACAGCACATCTATCCTGCGACAGGCTAAGCAAAGACATGCCAGAGAATTCCTAGAGGCCTGGCACTCCAACCACAACGCCATTAACAAACACACAGATCTAGATACCATCTATCAACCCCTCAGAAAATGAACAGGAAATGACATCACCACAAACCCCAGGAACCCCATCCAGGACAAACCTTTCAATAGAAAGCAGGAGACAACAGCTTTGCTTCACTTGGAGGTCGCCACTGATGATACCTAGCCAGGTAATGAAACGTCTGGATATCAAACCTACAGCTCAGCGAGCAAACCTACACCCTAAACCTCAACCTGAGCTACAAACCTTGCAAATTCCCCTTCATCTAAACTCTTAACATTATGGCAGTCCCAGTCTCTGTTTGGAAAGTTAAAATCCCCTACCATAACCACCCTATTCTTCTTACAGATAACCTGAGATCTCCTTACAAATTTGTTTCTCAATTTCCCTCTGACTATTAGGGGGTCTATAATGGAATCCCAATAAAGTGACCCTCCCTTTCTTATTTCTCAGTTCCACCCAAATAACTTCCCTGGATGTGTTTCCAGGAATATCCTTCCTCAGTACAGCTGTAATGCTATCCATTATCAAAAACGCCACTCCCCCATCTCTCTTGCCTCCCTTTCTGTCGTTCCTGTAGCATTTGTATCCTGAAACATTAAGCTGCCAGTCCTGTCCGTTCCTGAGTCACGTTTCAGTGGTTGCTGTGATATCCCAGTCCCATCCCTGAGTTCATCTGCCTTCCCTGTTAGGCCTCTTGTATTTAAATAAATGCAGTTTAATTTATCAGTCCTACCTTGTTCTCTGCTCTCTTCCTGCCTGCCATGACTGATTGACTTGCTTCCTTTCTCAACTTAACCAGTCTCAGATTGATTTCCTTGCTTCACTTTCTCCCTGGGTTACACAGACACACACCCCTTACTAGTTTAAATCCTCCCAAGCAACTCTAACGAATCTCCCTGCCCAGTATATTAATTCCTCCTCCAAATCAGGTGCAATCCGTCCTCCTTGTACATGTCACTTCTATCCCAGAAGAGATTCTGATGATCCAAAAATGTGAATCCTTCTCCCATATACTAGCTCCTCAGCCATGCATGCATTTGCTCTATCCTCCTATTCCTACCCTCAATAGCTCGTAGCACCAAGAGTCATCCAGATACTACCAGTTTGAGGACCTCCTTTTTAAATTCCTGCTTAACTCTCTGTTATCCCTTCAGAATCTCATCCTTTTCTCTTCCTAAATTGCTGTTTCCTATATGTACAATGACCTCCTTTTCCCCCCTTGAGAACATTCTGTACCCTCTGAGTTATCCTTGATCCTGGCACCAGGGAGGAGAAAGTGAGGTCTGCAGATGCTGGAGATCAGAGCTGGAAATGTGTTGCTGGAAAAGCGCAGCAGGTCAGGCAGCATCCAGGGAACAGGAGAATCGACGTTTCGGGCATAAGCCCTTCTTCAGGAAGGCACCAGGCACCAGGGCTCCCTGGCACCAGGGAGGCAACACACCCTTTTGTTTTTTTTTGCTGCAGGCTACAGAAACGTCTGTGCGCCTCGGACTGGAGAGTCCCCTAACACAATCGATTTGTTGGAACCCAACATACCCCTTGTTGCATTAGAGCCAGCCTCAATACCAGAAACATGGCTGTTTGTCCTGCATTCCCCTAATAATCCATCACCCCCTACATTTTCCAAACGGCATACTTGTTTGAAATGGGGATGGCTACAGAAGACTCCTGCACTATCTGCCTACCTCTCTTACCTTTCCTGGAGTTAACCCATCTATGTGACTATATCTGCAACCTTTCTCCCTTCCTATAACTCCATCAGACCCTCTAGCTGTTGTAAATTCCTCATTGCCTCTAACTGTCAGTCCAACCGATCCATTCGATCTGATTAGATTCTCAACCAATGGCGTTTATGCCAGATATAATCCTCAGTAGCATGTAAACTCTTCCCTAAACTCCCACATCCGACTTAAAAATTGTTAATACATGGCAGTTTGGAATCCTACTTTTCAGTGAAGATAAGAAAGTATCCTAATTGTAGTTGTGGGCTGGCAGGAATTTCAGTGCGACCCTGCCTCATGCAGCTTACCTTCACAGGTTGGGACTCCTACAATTGGCTGACTGTCAAACTGACTCTTCCCTCCAAACCAACCATGAAGTATAATTCACTGGCATTCCCTCTTCCACTTTGCAAAACCTCCAAAATTTCCAACATAACTGTCATCTGCTCTCCAGTCTTTGGGAATTGTTGGATTCCTGTCTGTCTCAGTTTCTTAACTTAACATATCCACATCTTTTTTTCCCTCAATCTCCTTCCATCACCCCACTGAAATCTCTCCTTTGTTATTCTGACTCAGCACTACCCTTGTGTGGCATCAGAAAATTTTGTATATATGCACTTACTGATGCCACACTTCTAAGTATTTGCTCTGAGTAGCAGTAAAACGCAGGATGTAACTTCAGTTAAATGGCCAACGGGAAGGAAATAAGGTAGTCCTTTAGTTCCATTTTAACAGATTTCGGTTGAGTGTCTATAGTTTTGAAGGGAACATTTCAGTGCAAAGAATGATCATTTCACTTTTTTTTTGATCAAGTCTGTTACATTTGACCTTTGGATGTAGTTGACTATTGGAAGCTGGTATTGTGATGCCTATTCCTAGTTGCCCTGAAGCTAACAAGACTCAACTATTGTGAATGACTGGGGCCATATCTCAGTCAGCCTGGATAGGTTTTCCTTTCTGAAAAACATAATAAGTTAGTGCTTTTTCTGGTAATTTTCTGGGGTGTGTTATAGATTGCTAGGTTATTTTAAAGTATACTGCCGTTTGATTTGAACTCTGATCTCTGATGTTTGAAGAAGCTTTCAGATTACTTAATGCTCAGCAAATACTTTAGTTCTCTGATCCATAGCTTATGTGATACTATACAAGTGAAACACATGCCCAACCCCTTGCATGAGATTTAATAACTATTTCCTAGTGAAAAGCATTATGAAGTGTTTTTATTTCAGTTAAATTCATGTCTTGTATTTTTTTTTGTAGCCACGTGTGAGTAATGTATTGGAAGGTTACACTGAGAGCCACCTGTCATATTTGTTTGGACATCTGATGAACTCTTTGTACTTACTGCAAGTGACTAAGAATTTTATTCCTATCATTCTAACTGTCTCGGTGATCATCAGAAACGTTGTCTTTATAGGAAGTAACCTTTGCTGTTGAACCAGGTCACATGGTCGCATTGGTTGGCCCATCAGGTGGAGGAAAATCAACAATCGTTAATCTAATTGAGAGATTTTATGATCCAGATTCTGGAAGAATATTACTTGGTATGACCTTTCTTTAATGATATTGCTTATCAGAAAAATGAACATTATTCAAATGTAATGTTCTTGTCATAAACCATTAAAATCAGTTTGAATCTAATTCTTTGTTAAGAGACATGTTGAACACTAGTAGAACATTTAAATACTCTTTAAGGTTGAGCATTCTTGCTATGGATCTGCAGGCTTCAAGAGTGCACTTAGCTACCAGAATTTTTCTAGCTTTCCATTTTTTATACAAAACATAGATGAGTTATACATAGTAGGCCATGTTTCAGCCAAGAAAGCCATATTTTAGAGCATTGTCAGCCTGACCACTTAATCGCTAATTTTCAGCAAACTGTAGTTGATTAGAATACAGGGGGAGGCGATTGGCAGTATTATCATTGGACTGTTAATCCAGAGACCCAGGTAAACTTTTGGGGACCTGATTTCAAACCCTGTCATGGCACATGGTGGAATTTGAATTCATTTTAAAAACTCTGAAATTAAGAGTCTAATCATGACCATGTTGATTGTTGGAAAAAGCCAGCTGGTTCACTAATGTCCTTTGGAGAAGGAAATTCCATCCTTACATGTGACTCCACATCCACAGCAATGTGGTTGACTCTCAACTGCTTTCTGGGCAGTTAGGGTTAGGCAGTAAATGTTGGCCTTGCCAGTGACACACTCATCCCACTGCGTTTTTCAAAAAGAATTAGAATGTGCTGTCAAGAACAAAGCAATGTTTCAAAAGGTACATGGCCTGAGACCTTCATCTCTTGGGAGATGAAGCTAAGTACACCCCAGACCTCTGTCCTTATTTTAAAGTGTAGTTGGTCCCCCGTTATTAAGAAGCAAAGCTGCTGTCCACTTAATTTGTATTCCACATAGAAATATACAAACAAAAAACTGAGAGTTTGAATCCCTTTTCTGTTCACAGTGCAACTTCAAGTCAAATCTTAAAGTTCATTTTCTACAGTAAATTGAAAAAGAGTCATATAGTTACACAAAAATCAGTCTATTGCAAATAGTACAAGTTAAGTGGCAAATGTAATTAAATCATCCTCTGCAGTTAACTTTTTATATGCTTACAAGTACTTATGTAACTTGCAAATACTCGTTACCTTACTTCTAACATTGCCACTGGTTTAAGAATAATTCCAAGATTTTATTAATGTGTGCACATAAGATTCCTGTTGATACAATAAACCAATTCATTCTGTAACCATGTAACAGGGTGATTGCAGTTGGATTCATTCAGCAAATTTTTTAAATTCTTAGTACTTTTAATGGGAGGAGCTATTGTAATGGAATTTTCCTCCTGTCTACAGTGGCGCTGCACAAAATGCCCAGGAAATCAGAACTAAATGATAGGAGCCCGACCGTACATAAAGAGGCCATTCAGCCCATTGAGTCCACACCCATCCTCCGAAGAGCATCCCATCTAGACCCAGTCCTCCTCTTTATTTCCATAATCTTGCATTTATCATGGCTGATCCACCTAGCCTGTGCATCTCTGCACACTACAGGGGTCAATTTAGCACGGTGAATCTATCTGACCTGCACATCTTTGGACTGTGGGAGGAAACCCACACACACACTGGGAGAATGTGCAAACTTTACACAGACAAGGACCCAAGGCTGGAACTGAATCCAGATCTTTGACACTGTGACACAGCAGTGCTAACTATTGTGTCACAACACTGCTCTGGTTCCATAAGTAATGCCAATTTTTCTCAGACTTTCGTATTTTAAATCAGACCACATGATGTACGTAGGCCAGTACAGTTGTATAGAACTCCAGGAAGTACTGGACTAATCTATACAGAGATTAGTATTTCTTGAATGGTTTAAATTGTACATCAAAGCCAAGAAATGTAATACTGGTTCTTTCCAACATTTTTTTTTGTAAGTTAAGCTTTCATTCCTCTGCAAATTGACCACTATTCTGTGGGCAGCATGATGTTATGGTATTCTTTTTCAAAACTGCTTCATTTAGCCTTTAACAGACTAGCTGAGTGTGTTTAAAGGTTAACGAGAAGATTGTCTGTGAAATAAATTCAAATTACCTTTGTAAAATTCAATATGTGATTAGTTGAGAAATGTCTCACCTATTCAAACATCAGTTTGTTGATGTTATTTCTCTAATTTCTCCCCTGTATGTGCTTGCACGTGATCTTACTTAAATTTATGGAACCAAGA
Source organism: Chiloscyllium plagiosum (assembly GCF_004010195.1). Lineage (NCBI taxonomy): Eukaryota > Metazoa > Chordata > Chondrichthyes > Orectolobiformes > Hemiscylliidae > Chiloscyllium > Chiloscyllium plagiosum. Next base: position 21,846,217 of record NC_057734.1, on the reverse strand, counting down.
AAAGTTGGGAATGTAAAGTTAACAAAATACTGATGAGGTTTTATTGAAAACATCTCTGTTTGCGGCTGTGCTGATTTTAAATATACTGCCCTCCAGAGCCCCTTCTTATGTTGTATAACCTTAATTCCCTAGTCAGTCTCTCAACCTAACACCCAGGGTTACTGCACAACTTAATTTACTGTTCACTTAGTAATTACATCGTAGCAATGCTGTTTCTGATTCATGGGGGAAAAATGCAATTTCTCCCAATTTGCGTTGAGTTTTAAAATGATCTGAAGTACTCTTACAATTTCAAAAGGTATTTTACAATTGTGAGGTTTCTGTTGTCACGTTTCAAATCTGAAGTACTGCTATTCAAAAAGAAAGCAACACTTTATTTTCACTATTTCATTGTAACGTATTTTTCTTGTAAAATTACAATGATAGTAAAAGAATGCCTTTTACATGTCACATGTCAAAACGGAGAATCAGTAAGCATTTTAAAGATTGGACATACCAATTTGGCATAAAGTTATGCTGTGGCTAACAGTAGAAGGCCATTTTGTTTGGAGTTTGTGGATGTGTGGTCGAGAATGTCGAGCATTGGTGTTGGGCAAAAGTTTAGGTCATTTTCTTTCAAATCTTTTATTTTAATGAATGTCAATGAATCAGAACATGTTCTCATTTTCATAATGATACATCTATTTTCTAAATTTATAAAATGAATTTTTGAAAAATACATGAAGATGAGCGGCATAGATTAGATAGCCAGAGACTTTTCCCAGCGTGGGAAATAATTTTAAGGTGATTGGAGGAAGGTTTAGGGGAGATATTAGAGGTACTAACACTAACAGTGGTAGCAGAGTCAGATACATAAGGGACATTTAAACGACTCTTGGATAGGCATATGGATGATCGTAAAATGAAGAGTATGTAGGTTTATTTGATCTTCGAGTAAGATAAAAGGTTGGCTCAACATAGAGGGCCAAAGGGCCTGTACTCTTCTATGTTCTATATACAGGTTGATCTGCTATAATGTGCTTTTCATTAACGCATATTCACTGTAACATGATTAATGAACTGGGGACACTTTCTAAAGCGCTAACTTTTAAAACATTGGCTGTAACGTGATTACGTCGTCAACACTTTAAGCGCTATTTCTAAAGCCCAATTTTTCTATAATGTGAGATTGCACAAGAATGCATCTGTTGGATCATAGAAGAATTACTTGTAGTTTTAAACTATATTAAAATAGTCTCTTCGGCACTTGTAACTGCCTGTAAACAGAACAAGATTCTTACATTGGAATCTTTCATTAAATCTCATGCCAATATTAATGAAAGCGCTACATGCTCTGCAGATTGGGCAAGGGATTTGGGATGTTTTCTTAGCTTTTCATGTGTTTCTTTTAACCGCTAGGCTGGTTTCAATTAGATGTTCTATCAGCACAGAGTTGACAAATATCCTTGAGTTTTGGTGATCTATGGTGAATTCTCCCTCTTGGCAGACAAGCGAGGTTACCTGATTGGTAGAACAGGGTAATAGTTCTGCTCAGATGTGATTTTGTTTTCTCTCTCTTGGCACAATTCCCCACATCACTGATGCTTGCATAAGACATCACTAAATTTGAAGCACAATTATTTTTACTACATTTGGAATTTTCTCACTTTCTTTCTCCAGCTTAAGAAACATCACACTGAAAGCTGGCGTTGCCCTCAAAACTGGCCATGCCTTCAGATTGAACTAATCACCATTTAGAGTTTCTACAAACTTCATTCGCTTCCTTTTAAAGAGACATGAAGCAGTAATCCAGTTCCTTTGCAGGCACAGGAACATTTTAAAAGCTGCTCAACATAATTTTTTATTAATATGTATTAAGAAACTGACGACTACACTCCAATATCATTGAAAATGACAGAATAATTTCTTAGTTATTTTCAGTTGTTAGATTCACACCAATTTTTAAAAAGTTAGCTTTTGTGACAAATCAGTTCTCGGCTATATAAATCAAACTTAATCAAGTTCTTGCTCAAATATGCAAACTCTTCTAAAACAATTTTTGAAATATTTATTTTTCAAGTGCTTCCCACATGCTTTGGTAGATTTTGAGGTTCAGGTTTTCCAAGAATATGGCTGTCTCTGACCTGTAGAAACATCAGGCAGGACCCAATTCAAGAATTCTCGATCCATTCCCAGTGCCAGTACTTTGTCCATGTTCAGGGACAAAAGTTTGGGCAGCAAGTTCACACCCTGTACTTCCAATCTAGCTGATTCCATTGTGGGCATCTCCTATGTCTGCCTCCGTCTCCTCTACCCCCTGTCCACAATTTTCACTGAGTCCAGCAAGCTTCTTGAGGACTCAGTTTGTGACACCTCTGGCAAGTTTTGAACCATGTCTGAATCCTGGAACCTTTTGAACAGTTATGCAGTACATACAGAGCCAGTGAACCACATTAATAATGGTGACTTTTCAAATACTCATGAAAAAATCACTGATTTAGAAGCCTGTTTGAAGATTTTGTTTTAAAGATATCGCTCAATTTAAGTTAATGCTCAAACCTGTGAGAACAGACTCTGCTGGACAGATTAATTTGGTGAGAATTGGAGCTCAGCCAAGCACTCATAATAAGACCATCGAGCAACACGTTCAACAAAAACAGTGACTAGGTATCAGTTTCTCTAAATATCCTGTTCCTGATTATGATCCAATGTAACAATATAGTAAGCAAGTATTAATGTTAAGCAAGAATAATAGCTGGCCTTTAACTACTCAATCTTCATTAGTCCCACTTTATACAACTTGACTCAGCCTGAATGTTGTTATATTTTAAGTGTTCATCCAAGCACTTTTTAAAGTTTGAGATTTCCCACTTCAATCAGACAATGCATCCAGGTTCCTACCATCCTTTGTATGGAAACATAATCCTCAAATCCCCTCTAAATCTTCTGCCTTTCACCTTACAATTTTCTCCATTTGTTATTGACCCTTCAACTAAGGGTACAGCTGCTTTCTAATCAACCTGCCCTTGCCCCTCAATCTTAAACACTTCAATTAGGTCCCCTGTTACCCTTCTCTGCTATAAAGAAAACAAAGGGGAGAAAGTGAGCACTGCCGATGCTGGAGATCAGAGTCGAAGGGTGTAGTGCTGGAAAAGCACAGCCAGTCAGGCAGCATCAGAGGAGCAGGAGAATCGCCATTTTGAGCATAAGCTCTTAATGAGGTAAATGGGAGGGGTTGGGGCTGGGGGGAGATGGTAGCTGAGAATGCGATTAGGTAAAGTTGGGATGAAGGTGATAGACCCGAGAGGAGGGTGGAGCAGATAGGTGGGAAGGAAGATAGACAGGTAGGACAGGTCAAGAGGATGGTGCAGAGTTGAAAGATTAGATCTGTGATAAGGTGGGGGGAGAGAAAGTGAGGAAACTGGTGAAATCTACATTGATCCCATGTTGTTGGAGGGTCCCAAGGCGGAAGATAAGGCGTTCTTCCTCCAGGCATCAGGTGGTAAGAGTTTGGTAGTGGAGCAGACCAGGACCTGCATGTCCTTGGCTGAGTGGGAGGGGGAGTTAGTTGGCCATGGGGGCAGTGGGTTGTTTTGTGCTTGTCCCGGAGGTATACTCTGAAGCATTCCACAAGTAGGTGTTTTGTCTCCCCAGTGTAGAAGAGTCCACATTGAGAGCAACAGATACAGTGGATGATGTATGTGGAAGGCTCCTTTGGGGCCTTGGACGGAAGGAAGGAGGGGGGAGGTGTGGGTGGCGGTTTTTACAATTCTTGCGGTGGCAGGGGAAAGTGCCGGGAGGGGAAGGTGGGTTGGTGGGGGTGTGGATCTAACTAGGGAGCTGCAGAGGGAATGGTCTTTATGGAACGTAGATAGGGGTGGGGGGGAAATATATTCCTGGTGGTAGAGTCTGTTTGTAGATTCCAGAAGTGGCGCTGGGTAATGTGATGTATCTGGAACTTGGCGGGGTGGAAGGTGAGGACTGGGGGCTCTGCCCTTGTTTCAATTGGAGGGATAGGGTTCAAGGGCAGAGGTGTGGGAAGTGGATGAGATGGACTGGAGGGCATCATGAACCACATGGGAAGGGAAATTGTGGTCTTTGAGGAAGGAGGCCATCTGGTAAATTCTGTTGTAGAATTGATCCTCCTGGGAGCAGATGCAGTGGAAGCGGAGGAATCTGGAATAAGGATACCATTTTTCCAGGAGGCAGGGTGGGAGGAGGTGTAGTCCAGGTAGCTGTGGGAGTTTGTGGGTTTGTAGTAGATGTCCGTGTTGAGTCGGTCACCGTTAATGGAGATGGAGAGGTCCAGGAAAGAGAGGAAGGTGTCTGCGATGGTCCAGGTGAACTTAAGGTCTGGGTGGAACATGTTACTGAAGTTGATGAATTGTTGAGCTTATTCAGACATTCTTCATAGCTAAGCTGCTCTATTCCTCTCAACATAATTTGCATCTTGAATCTCCTTTGCACCCCATTCATTGCAATCTCATCCTTCGTATATTGCAATGATCAGAACTTCACATGGTGCTCCAGCTGTGGCTCAGCCATAGTCCTATACAGCCATCATAGCCTTCCTGCTCTTGTAATCTATGCCATAACTGAGAAAGGAAAGTGTCTTGTATGCTGCTAGAACCACTTGATTAATCTGTCCTGCTGTCTGGGCAAACACCCCAATGTGCCTCTGGTACTCTAAGCTTCCTCGTGTTCTAATATTCTGTATCACCTGTCACTTTTCAGGATTAAACTCTCTATTTGTCTCTGATCTGTCTCGCTGACCAATCGATCTATATGGTCAAGTTACCTAAGACCTCCTTCCTCACTGTCAACCACCTTTCCAATTTCAATGTCACCTGCAAACTAACTTATCATTCTTCTCTCATTCTAATCTATATTTGTGTGTGTGCGCACTATGTGCCTTCAGTCACACAAATAGTCTCCTTCCACTCCATGGAACCTTGTCAAAGTGTTTGCTGAAATCCATAGAAACTACGTCAAATACACTACCCATTGTAGCCTTGAATATTATGACTTGCACTAAATGTGAAATTCTCAATATACACTGTTGAGGCTCCCAGGTTAAATAAACTAAATATCTTAAGCCATATCTGAGGACAACCAGCATGAATGAGCTTCTTCAGGGAAAGTTAGGGATTTTTAAATAGCTGCTGCAATCCTCATAAATTTAACATCCAGTATTTCAACAGAATAGGTATTAATGCTTTCAGAATATTGCTTCTTTGAATAACTCAATCTGTATTGCTTGATTTAGGAGGATGTGATCTACAAAGCTTGGATCCACAATGGTTCAGGCAGAAGATTTCAACTGTCAGTCAGGAACCCACATTGTTTGCAACATCAATAAAAAACAATATTACGTATGGAAAAGAGGTTAACATAGAGGAGGTAAGCTTTTACAAATTTTGCTGCAGTCTGGTTGCAAAGTAAGGATTTCTATTGTTTAAAACATGCAGTGAAACATACAACCGAATTTAAGGTGAGGTATCAAATTTGTGGAATCTCTTGGCAAATCCTGCATGACTTTTGTACTTCAGAGACAGGAAGCATTAAAATAGAAAAATAAAATTTTAATTTGTTTGGCACTTTTCAAAGCCTCGGGACATCACATAGGGAATATGAGTGGTTTGTTATCATGTTTATGGATGGGTACAATTATTTCAAGGTTTTTAACTTTATTGTCTGAGACATGAACCATCTAGACATGGGTAACTATTCTGAACCAAATTACGTTCTGGAGGGAGAAATGAGTACGATCACAAGCCAGAAGAGATCTTTTGAAATTGAATTTTCAGTTTTGATTCCTGCTGTGACTAAGAACATTTGCGTCTACAAGAATTGATTTATACCGTTCAAAACTTCTCAACTGATAAACAGGAATTGATGAATAGTGACATAAATTCCACTTTCTGCGAGGACAACATTGGAGTATCTGTCACAACTACTGTGACATCATAATGCAGGCTATTTACATGCATTTGTGAATTTGCTAAGGAAAACAAAGGACAGTAAAAAAAAATGTAACCAATGTATTCATAGAATATTGGCTAACATAGTTTCATTTCTTAAAATAGATTTTACAGGGAAACCATAGATGCTGACACACTAGATCGGTAAAATTTTATTATTGTAGTAAGATTTTGAACCCTTTAAACTGAAACCTGAAATACTGCTTACTATGAGTCTAAGAAACACCATGAGGGATAATAGGATGAAATTTAGAAATGAAAAGGTGATTAGACAGAACAGTTATAACTTCACACAGTAGCCAAGGGCAGGATTTGATTTGATCATCAGTAATTTTAAGGGGTTGGGCAAGCATTGGGGGAGGAAGTCTGTTCGAAACTACAGCTTGTAAAATGTCAATACTGATTTTGAAATCTTCAAGCCCACCAGATGGTTCATAAGTTTTTTTTTGGTCCTGTAAATTCCTTTGTGTTCAACTTTTCTCTAAGAGCATGAATTCAAATAATTAAAGAGGATAGTCTACTAAGAATGAATACTGGTAACAATGTTTTGATGCCACAGCACTATATTTTTTAAAACCCTGTTTGGTGCCCAGTTCAGCATAATTCAAATGCTGTGAACTGTATTATCTGCAGTGTTGCATATGAAGCAGCTATTAATTATGCAGAAACTATTATAGAAACGTGTTTGTTTGAGTTTATTTTGGCATAAGAGACTTATACTTAATGGAATATTCCAAACATGTAAACAGTGATACACAGCAAAAGACTCAATCATTAAAATACCTGTTCCACACTGAGGCATCACAATTTATGCATTCTCCACAGCAGAAGAGGATAGTATAATCTCCCAGAAGAGATGAGAAACCAGATAAAATACAGGAAATTGTTGGGGGAGGAATGTGGTCATTCTTTCTGGAAAGATCCTAATCGTCTGCCTTGGGCAATTGAGCTTGTTGTTCAGTACTTATCTACTTTGTGCAAGGGGATTTTTTTTTCCCCAGCCAGAAGAAAGTTCAACCCTGAAGACCATGAATCAGCATTCACTACATGCGCCTGCAACTTGTTCTGTAGATGTTATTCCCTGAGAAAATAACCACCTCCTGACATCAAACACAGTTCTGCCGTAACTGTATTAACTGAATATTGTCAGATGAACATCCTACTCCCCTAACCACTTTTGCTAATTTATGTTTTGGAAAATTAGACCATCAATCAGAGTTCAAATTTCAGTGAAACCTTACATATAGGTTAGCACTGCTGCCTCACAGTGTCAGGGACCTGGATTTGATTCCAGTCTCTGGGGACTGTGCAAACTTCACACAATCTCCCTGTGTCGGTGTGGGTTTCCTCCGAGTGCTCTGGTTTTCTCCCACAATCCAAAGATGTGCAGGTTGAGTGGATTGGCCATGCTAAATTGCCCGTAATGTTCAGGGATGTGTGCGCTAGGTGCATTAGTCAGGGGTAAATGTAATAGGGTAGGGAAATGGGTTTGAGTGGGTTACTCTTCGGAGGGTCGGTGTTGGGCCAAATGGCTTATTTCTCCACTGTAGGAGTTTTTTATTTCTCCTAAGATGCCTAATCTATGATGTGGAGGTGCCAGTGTTGAACTGGGGTGGACAAAGTCAGAAGTCACATAACGTCAGGTTATAGTCCAACAGGCTTATTTGAAATCACAAGTTTATGGAGTGCTGCTTTGTCAGGTGAAGTGACCTGACTATAATCTGACATTGTGTAACTGATGCCTAAATTAGTTAGGTTTGAAAACGAAATGAAATCAGACCTGAAAGGTGTTGGCTATTAAATCAAATTGGTCAAAAGTTCAACAATGAATGAAGTAACTTTAAACACTAACTGCATTGTTGGATACACAACTCTATTTTCTACTTAAATATGAAAATATGATGTATTCTTCCTGTAGTAACAATGTTAACCATTATGGTAGATATGAATACTTAATATGCTGCAAAATCTATGACATTAAAGTCAACGTTTGATAACCAAAGACCAATGTTGCTATGTGGAAGACTTCATCAAATGTGTTTCTATTAACCATGTAGGAAATTTAGCAAATTAAGATGCTATATTGATGATGAAGTGAAAGTTTGTTGCACAATGCTATCAAATATGAAATTCAGTATCAGTGAGAAGAAATTCTCTTTTGTTAGATTGTATTATCATTCTGATTGAACACCAACGTCATATAAATGAATTATCCCATGGGTTTAACTAAAACTTGCCTTTTATATCCTGTTCTGTGAACTGTACTTTATGAATGGAAAGGGAGCAGGCCACAACCCTGTGAGAATTTAATATAGATTGTGGTGAAATAAAGTTAGCCATATGGTGTCATCTCACAAATCTCTAATTTCCTGAAATCACTCTGGTGTGGAAATCAGAAGATCATCCACCATTTTGAAAATACTAAAAATATCTGCAATTGTTTGCCTGGAAGATATGATGGGCATCTAACATGAAAAGTTTGGAATGGTAGCTACGACGGGGCATCACAAGCCACAAGCAAAGGTCTACCGTTTGGGAGTGTGGCTGAATGCTGTAAATTCTACTGGTGAAGGTGGCCACATCTGAAAGAAATCAAGATAGATTGAGAGAGCAGTGAGCCTTTAAATTTTGTAGTCATGACTCACCTTGTAGTGTTCTGAACCCATCTGATGGTACTAATGGACCTGTCAGGCCCCAGAATGAGACTTGGCTTGATTTTTTTTCATTCTAGTTAAGGACACGACCATTCACTGTAACAGGGTCCACCAGGCTGAAGAGTTCATTTAACAACAGAACAGAAGTTTGTTACGTTGAAGGTGAAAACAAAAGTAAACAAAGCTGTCTAGATATAGAACATGATTTGAAAGATCTCAGAAACATAGCATAACACAATTTCATCCTTGCAGGGTAGAGATTTCAAAGAGGAGCCTTGAGTTATGTGTTCAGCATGATCTTTATTCAGAATTCCTTAACAATGCATTATGGGAGAGGTCACTGGAGACAGATTCCAAAACACTGTACAAGATATGTATACATTCAGTGTTTACAATGATTACCTGCAATATTGACATCAGCACCTGCCATATCCCTCTGACTGTCATACCCTTACACAGACATGTGTATGTGCCACCTGCATCGTACTGAATGGATGCTGTTTGTTACTTAGTGATGCTGCAATTGTTTATTTTTCCAAGGAAATAATGACTAAGTAATGTTTTGCAATTGGTTCATTATAATGCTATCTGTGTCTCTGCCTCATTTAATGAGGTTATCTATTTATGCCCTTCATTATAAGTTAGTCAGTCCTTGGTGTTTACACTATTTGTCCTTCAATCCTCCTTGCTAGCGAGATGGGGGCTTCTCTGTACTATCTACAGCCATTTGTCTAAAGGAATTCAGCTAAATTCCTGTTAGTTTGTTAATTGCAGTTATAATTTCACTATACCAACCTGTATAATATGTAATCGTAACTACATAATAAGCCTTTGATTATGGTGGAATCAGAATTTTCCTTCTACACTTTGCAAAATAACAAACTTTGGATTAGTGATACCAGGTACTTTACCTTTGGTTTTTCAAGGGTAATCCTTATTAAGACTGTTTATAGGAACCTAATTAAATTCAGTGATATTTATATACTAAAACTACAAATTGTAACAATTACTATACTGTAAGTTTTTATATGTATAATATGTGTATACACATAAATGTACTTATTACCATCTAAAGGGTCTTAATTAATGTTAGTCCACTTTCCCTCTCTATCCATACTAAATAGGTTCTAAATTTAGCTTGCTAAAAGGCTTCCATCTGATTTTTTTTCCTATAAGAAGTGTCTCAGTGTTTGCATTCCTTCATTCCTTCTCACTAAGATTTCTATGAAGCACATCATTTTGTCTGGTTGCCATGAGTATGAAGGCCATGATTCTGACTGGAACCTGACAATTCTCTTCAGCCATCTTATGTCAGCTAAAAACCACAGTCAGCCATTTTGTTACCTGCAGCCAGGCGCTGCTTCAACAATCCTGTTTCCCAACATTGTCCATCGTAGAGATCCAAATCTGGACAAACTACCCTTCTATATCAAATCTTAAATTGGGCTTAATTGATACACACTTTGCATTCAGTGAACTGTGAAGTCTTGCATGAATGCTGTTAAAACACAGGTTATACTTTCTCCGCCTTCAAGATCTTGCAGATTTCGAACCAAGCCCACATGGTTTGGACTAATGGTTGCATCGATGTAACTGTTTTCCCTCAAATGTCCTAAGCTCCTTTCTATACATTTGGTTTTAATCCCAGTCAGGTTTACTCCAAACTCCTAAAAGCTTTCAAACTTTTGAGTTTTCTAAGCTAATGCTATATGACCTTATTATAATCCTTTTTTTATCTTGAACTAAAAACAAATTAATCACCTTCAATATTTGCACCACCTACCATATTGCCACAGTAAAAACATTTTCCATTAACATTACTGAAATCTCTTCTTTCTGATAAGAGACAAGATTCGGTCTGGAGGATATGTCTGGCCTATTCTTTTTTTAAAAAGACTCCATCACAAAAGTACCAAACTCCAAAATGCAACTATTTTCAAATCCAAACTCTAAAAATAGTTTATGTTTATCTCACACAGGTTTAATCACATTGTAAATGGCACAGTTACACTGCTGCATGGCATATCAGCCTGGACTCCAGAATGTTTGGGGAGTGGGCAAATCATTAATTTTGATGCCATCCAGCAAGATGGGAGAAAGTGGGCCACACATTTTCCATTGCCCTGCCAAATAACATGAGTTTCGGAAATGGAGTTCAATCACAGCATATCAGCAATGAGCTAAGTCTGTACTCAAAGACCATTGATTATTTTATGAAGTGTCAAAAGCATGAGAATATTTTAGGTTTGTGTTTTTTCATTAGTAAAATCATGTTTTGATTAAACAGTACAGGCTAGAGTTATTTTAAAGCTAAGTTTTTAGAAGTTAATTTTCTGCTTTGGGTTATATATAGTGTTTTTACGTTTTCAGTGCTAAGTTGCTTGGGTTTAATTCTCAATTCGAGTTCCATGTTTTAACCTGTCCGCATATTTATAATTGTATGGTTTACAATATTGAGCTTCTCAGTGAATTATTAGCAGGTTGACTTTGTCATTTCCTCAACCACATCTCACCAGAGCATAGACTGTGAACCCATAATTTTCAGCTTTCTTACTGAAGGTGAGAAAATATTACTTTTAGGAAAGTACTTCCTGATTCCTCTTCCAGTATGCATAATGTCCAAAGTTGGACATTTGGCGTGACATTATCAATTAAGTGCCTGTGTGGAGACAGGGAGAAAGTGAGGACTGCAGATGCTGGAGATCAGAGTTGAGAGTGTGGTGCTGGAAAAGCACAGCAGGTCAGGCAGCACCTGAGGAGCAGGAGAATAGACGTTTTGGGCATAAGCCCTTCATCGGGAATCATTCCTGATAACAGGCTTATGCCTGAAACATCAATTCTCCTGCTCCTCTGATGCCGCCTGGCCTGTGCTTTTCCGGCACTAAACTCTCAACCCTGTGTGGAGACAGGCAGATAAACAGAAGGGATTTAAGACAGGAAAAGTTATGCTGTGTGATTTGTTTATCTCAGCTCTTTAAGTATTGAAGATAAATTGTCAAATAATCTTGACTCCAACTTCTGGAACTCCACTTAAAAGGGATTTTGTTCTCTTAAAGCTAGTAGCATCACTCAACCAGCCACCCCTGGAAATATCAGAAACCAGGCAAAAATGCAGTGCCACACTTCAACACTGCCTTCCTCAATGTAGTCCTGAAAGCTGTCCAAAAGAGAAGGAGGAAGTTTTATTTCTTGTGGATGGCAACAAGAAGTCATCCTACTTGAGTAAGTCAACTGGACAGAGGAGCTGTGCAGGTCAGTGTCCATGGACGTGTCAAAAGTACCTGGTTCTCATGTCACAACATGACTGATCATTTCTGCTATGCTCGGCTATGCGCCACTACCCACTCAATGCTTATGTTCCTACTAATATGAGTAATCATTGTAAGGATGTCACTCCAGAGTAACAAGTTTGGAAGCCAGGTATCTCCATCATATGTCTCGCACAATCAGCGCCTGTCACTTCATTGTATCACTAAAGGCACCACTGTGGTATTGCCCCCTCCTGTCTGCTGGAATTCTCGCCAAAGAAGATTAAACATTAAAAGAGCTGCAACATTCAGCAGTTTGAACACTATCAGTTCACTGAGCTTTCACCACAACTAGGATAAGCTACACATCTTTTCACTAAGTCTGGCATGGGCAAGGACACAACCACAAAAGTTGGCCTTTCAGCTCACTTTGTTTTCCTTGCTTGCCTGCCCTGTCAGATTTCCTGGTGTCAGCCAATATAGCTATCTCATGAACCAGCTTCACCCTTCACTTGACAAACTTTTAACAACAACAGGAAGTTAGACTCTACATGACTGAGACTTCCCACAAGCTGTTCAACATGGAGATGCTCCAATCCTACCATTCTGCATTTGTGCAAAACAAAAAGCTTTTTTCTGAAGAAGCCAAACTAGTGAAGCCATTCCAGCAACCTGGAGTATTGGTGACGTAATAAGTGCGAAACAAGTTTCTGCCCGTCACTGTTGGGAGCCCGACTCTCCTGAAATTTTTTGAGAACTTAATAGCAAATATTTAACCTGCTGTTGTGAAACACACATTTGTTGCATCTAAAAGTTTCAGGTGGGCCCAGAATATTTTACCCAAAATATTGTTCCTTCATTTCTCTGGATCAGTATACTGGAACTTAGGAAGTGCAGCAGTTTGAAATGAAACTTTACTATTGTTTTCTCAAAGGGGAAAGTGAGGTTTGCAGATGCTGGAAATCAGAGCTGAAAAGTATGGTGCTGGAAAAGGTCAGGCAGCATCCGAGGAACAGGAGAATCACTGTTTCAGGCATAAGCCCAGGACGTTCCTGATGAAGGGCTTATGCCCAAAACTTCGATTCTCCTGCTATAATTTTCTCAAAGGAAACAGACAATAAAATGCCAGTGAATCCCATATCACCAAGAATCAATTTATGTTAAGGGGCTATTTAAATATGTTACATTTATTATTAAATTTTACTTCATTGGTATGAGTTGTTTATGAATGTTTTTAAGATGTTATTGAAAGAATGGATGAAAGATGTGCTTGTTATCTAAGTTCATATCATAGTTCACAGTGTTGAGGAATTTTTTTTGATACTTATATCATTCCAGTAAGATACAAGAATGTAAAGGTTTTTTTACTAGTCAATTGTTCATTGATTCACATGAAGGAATGACCTGACAAGCACTGACATGGCCTGTCTTGAGTGATGATGAAATAGTATTGAAACACGCAAATGATTAAAAAAAGAAAGGCACTGACCTTCTGTTACGTTTTCCAAGACTTCGAGTTTTGACTTCGTAGATCTGTGATGATCGTTATGGAGCAACATCTTCATAGTTTCTTATGCTGTCTGTTCTTTCCAGGCATCAAACAAGAATAAGATGTTGAGTAGAATATTTTATGCTATTAAGCTTTGAAAATGGTGAACTGAATAATACTGAGTTAATGTAGTATCCTGTCACCTTAAAGACTTATTTAAGTTGTAGCCAGTACATTTTTTGTGATGAAGTATTCAATTTACGCCATCTGCAAATATTTGGGCAGTACCTGCTCAGTTCACAGGAACAAAATGCATCCTGTACTGCTGAAGAATATTGGAACCATATATAGTTCAAACTGTATTCAAACACCAGCACATACAATAGTAATCCATGAGTCTAAATCTTGCCAGATTAGTCTTTCTTCAGAGTACACCTTGTAAATGATTTCCTGTAACAATTAAAATTTTGTAATCTTTGTTAATGTTCCCATTTTGTCTTTGAAATAGTTCCGAATTAGTTGAAGTATATGCTACCATTTACGAAATTACTTTGTTTTTCAATTCCTTTCTGTTTGTACAATTGCTTCCAGACTTTGTTAATAAAATAAGCTGATTAGAATCTACAGACTTTTAAATGTGGCAAAAATACTTTACACATGTCTACTCTGAAATGTCAATTCAACATCTGAAAAGAGAGGATGAGTACACCTTTAAACTTGAGCTGCAAGTATAGATAGCTAACCAGAAGTGCTGAATTCTTTTTTAAGACAAGATTCTTTTCTGGTGTTGGAAATGTTGGAGTATTTCTGCTGCATCGGCTCTTATTTGGTTTAAAGGGACTGTATAAGTAACTGAACATCCCTGACTCTCCCTTGTCCTTGACCAGTAAGGTTAAGGAGAATCACAAGGCATTTCATACATATGATAGGAGCAAAAGGGCAGTTACGGAATGCATAAGCCTGCTCAAGGAGGGAGGTTATGTCTGGAGCCAGAGGAACTGGGTGAGATTCTTAACAAATACTTTACATTGGTTTTCACCAAAGAGACAGACGTGAGGGATGTTGAGGTTAAGGAAAGGTATGTGTATGCTCACAGGCAAACCAATATATTGAAAGTGGAAGTGTTGCATGTGTTGAAATACATTAAGGTAGATACATCCCCAGGGCCAGAAGGGACCTATCCCAGGATGCTGTGGGAGGCAAGGGAGGAAATAGTTGGGGCCTTAACAATATCTCTGCATTCTCTTGGGCCTCTGCTGAGGTTCCAGAGGATTAGAGAATGGCCAATGTTGTTTCTTTGTTTAAGAAGAAAAGCCTAGATAATCTAGGTAATTACAGTTCAGTGAGCCTTACGTCATTTGTTGGAGCCAAGATACTGAGAGAGAGGCTTTATTCACATTTAGAAACAAGTGGACCTCATAATGATAGGCAGAATGGATTTGTGCAGGAATGATCACATCCCATCAATTTGATTGAGGTCTGTGAGGAGGTGACAAGAATGGTTGAGGGAAGGACAGTGCATGTCATCGACTTGGACTTATCTCACGGCAGGCTGGTACGCAAGTTGAATCTCAAGAGAGCTGGCTAGGTGGATTCAAAACTGGTTTGGTCATAGAAGACAGTCGCAGTGGAAGGGTGCTTTTCAGAATGGAGATCAGTAACTGATGGTATTCCACAGGGGTCATTATTGGAACCTTTGTTTGTAATATATAGAGATGATCTGGAGGAAAATATAGGTGGTCTGATGAATAAATTTGTGGATAACACCAAAATTGGCAACTTGCAGATACTGAGGAAGATTGTTAAAAGATACAACAGAATATAGATTGCAGATTTAGGCAGAGAAAAGGCAGATGGCGTTTAGTCCAGGCAAATATGAAATTATGCATTTTTGAAGATCAAATTCAGGTGTACGTGATGCAATAAATGGCAGAACCCTGAGGAGTATTGACATGGGTGTACAGGTCTAAAGAGCCCTGCAAGTTGCAACTGAAGATGGATAAGATGGTCAAGAAAGCATAAAGCATGCTTGCCTTCATCAGCCAGGGCATCAAATATAAAAGTTGGCAAGTTATGTTGCTGCTGTACACAACTTTAATTAGGCCCCATTTGGAATATTGTGTGCAGTTCTGGTTGCCACACTACCAGAAGGATGTGAATGCTTTGGAAAGGGTGCAGAGAAGGTTTACCAGGATGTTGCCTGGTCTGGCGGCTTTAGATCCAAGGAGAGATTGGAGCGAATAGTTTTGTTTTCACTGGAAAGACCGAGGCTGAAGAGCAACCTGATAGAGGTCTACAAAATGATGAGAGACATAAGTAAGGTGAATAGTCAGAGGCTTTTTCCCAGGTGGAATGGTAACTACAGGCGGGCACAAGTTCAAGCTGAGAGGGAGAAAGTTGAGGAGAGCGGTGCCTGGAATGCGCTGCCATTGAAGGTAGTGGAAGCTGGTGCATTAGCAACATTTAAGGCATATCTTGATAGACACATGAATTTGAGGCAAACAAAGGGATAGAAACCCCGCATTGACAATAAGTAGCTCATATAAATAAGGATTAGGAATTGGCACAGGCTTGGTGGGCCGAAGGGCCTGTTCGTGTGCTGTATTGTATTGCATTGTATTTTATGGCATTGAGCAACCTTACATTCTTGCGACACATAGCAGATAAGACTGGTGGTTAATTGTCCTGCTGATTGTAGAACGGTGCTGGTAGGCATCCATCACTTGGCTGGTCTCGGTGAAGGAATATCAAATGTAGGGAAAACTTGCCTACATAATCTTTTTATCTGAAATGAACGTACATTTTTAAAGAAAAATTAGGTTACTTTAACATTTTCAGTTTGCAATTTGGCTTTCTCGTGACATTTAGCTTTGCCTTTTCAATAAGCTGTGACCTGCTCTATCGACACCTTTTTTGCAGTTCGATTTACTTTTGAACATTGCTTATGTTTTCAATTATAAACTTGTCAGGATTACACACTTAAGAATATTAGTGTGAAATATGTTGTGTTACAAAAATGAAGATATATTTTCAAAAAGAAGTTTAAAATGAGTCTGTTTAGTTTGGCTAATTTCGCTGACCAGTCACTTGTAAATCATGGGCAATCAATTAATTTTCATTATGTGCTGAATAAAACCGTTTGCAAAACAATACATTTTAGCAAAACCTGCAAATTGTTTTTTGAAAAGTGCAGTTAATTAGAGTCAGGTGCATAAATTTAAACTTAACATAAAATGCAAGAAGTAGCTGTTTCAAATTAAAAATACACGTAGATAAGTAAGGAAAAAAAATCCTCGAATAATGAATAAACCAAATGTTGGTCACATTGAAAACAGCCTCTAGTGAAACCACGAAACATTGAACACATTTTATATTGGCAACCCCCTGAAAAGCCATGTACTGGGCAGATTCCTGATGAATTGACATTTATTAATATTGTTCTGACCATTACAATAAAATTATTCAAGTTAAGAAAAGGAATGCCACGGGTGGCACAGTGGTTAGCACTGCTGCCTCACAGCGCCAGGGACCCGGTTTCAATTCCCGCTCAGGCGACAGACAGTGTGGAGTTTGCACATTCTCCTCGTGTCTGCGTGGGTTTC
The DNA here is from genome assembly GCF_004010195.1 of Chiloscyllium plagiosum. NCBI lineage: Eukaryota > Metazoa > Chordata > Chondrichthyes > Orectolobiformes > Hemiscylliidae > Chiloscyllium > Chiloscyllium plagiosum. The sequence continues at coordinate 21,829,264 of NC_057734.1, read as the reverse complement.
CTCTGGGTGCTCCAGTTTCCTCCCACAGTCCAAAAATGTGCAGATCAGGTGAATTGGCCATGCTAAATTGCCCGTAGTGTTAGGTAAGGGGTAAATGTAGGGGAATGGGTCTGTGTGGGTTGCGCTTCGGCGGGCCGGTGTGGACTTGTTGGGCCTGTTTCCACGCTGTAAGTAATCTAAGAACCAAATGATAAGAGGCTTACATCAGAAAAGATTGAGAAGATACTCAAAAGAGGGACAAGAGAGAAAGATTTAAAGATTGCACAGAAACTGTGGAAGTACGCTTTTAAGGATCCCTAATTGAACACTGAAAACTTCTTTGTCAATTCTCTATCAGCTAGTCTTAAACTTGCCCAATTATTATTTTATTAATTACTGCTTAATGACAAGCCGACATTCTACAACTGTATCATTTTTCTTTCAAATTACATTCTATATCTGAAGCTAAATTTCCAATATGCATAAGTATGAATGCTGCTTAACACAGAGATACTGTCAACAGTTGTATTATTAGTATAGGGTTTTGTGACTGTCCAGTTTCCCCTTTATGCAGCTGTGATTTTGGCAGACAATGCAGCTAGTGTTTCACAGCATAGCTTTCTAATAAATTAAGGGCCTTCTTACTGAAATTGTCCCTCGTTATAGCCTGTGGTAATTCTGCAATGCTTCAGAGTCACTTGCTTGTCAACAATTTGACAGGATATGAATGACAGACTGATTGCTGCTACAATCTGTTGCCTCCCATTTTTCTTTTCCAAAGCAACGTTATTTGTCATTTCGAACACTTTTCTCAATTGTACGACTAAACATAGCAAAGTAATACGATTACTTGAGTACGTTTTACATTTAAAATCATATTCTTAGTTGAAATTTTGCTTCCAGAGCACAGACTTTTACTGTTGTTGAGGGTTTTAGTAGTGGAACTGGAAGTATGCAATGCTTCTTGTAGGTGGGTTAGCTAGCCAATCAAAGAACATTCAACCAACTTGTTCTTCGGAGTTGAGGCATGCAGCCAATTTTGGGACAGGAATGGGCTGGAAATGATGTCCCTGCCATTAACCATCAAAGTTGCAAATGCCATATTTAAAAGATGCCTGAAGCATCATTCTGGGTGTTGTTTTGGAGGTGTTGACACTTGTGACCACTGTGGAAACCCACTGTTTCTCCCAGCATCAACCGTGACTCAGAAGAAGATGTTCACTGTAGTTTCAGTGCAAGTTCCTCTCTGGGCTGTGTGGCAATGACAGAAGAATTTCCTAGGGCTGGAAGCAGGATGACCTTCAACTTGAATGAGGTGGCCTGGATGACGTTTGCAGCATGGGTTATTGGGCTTGGAGGTTCATACTAGAACTTCTGTCCAGGACAAAAGATTTGCTTTTCAAAAGGGTGAATTGGGCTTCACTGCGGGCTGATGCTCCAGGGTATCAGTCAATTAATTGACAGTTGAAGAAGAATGCCAGACTGGACTTTGGGCTGCAGGCCTTAGTGTCAGGTAGACTATTTTTGAACTAAATGGGATCCACTTCATAGTCTGCAAGTTGTACTAGCTGCAGGACATATATATGCATCACACTTACACACTCCCGTTCCCTTCCCAGTAATGTCACAGGCATGCATGTTTATTAAGCAGTTATGGACCCACTGAGATCATACTCTGTCCTTCTGTCTGCTTGCCTGGATAAAGGAAGAAGCTTGAAACACATGAGCATGTGCAAAGACCAGAGGTGGTAGTTTTAGGGTCTTGTCCTCTAATGGGGAAGGGCCTTAGAACTTGTTTTGATTAACTCATCGGATGTGTATATTGCTAGCTGGTTAGCATTTTGATTTTTTAATTAGAGTCTTAGAGATATACAGCACGGAAACAGACCCTTCATATATGTTGACCAGGTAGCCTAAATTAATCTAGCCCCATTTCCCAGCACTTCGCCCAAATCCCTCAACTCTTCCTATTCACATACGCACACAGATGCCTTTCAAATGTTGTAATTGTACCAGCCTCCTCCACTTCGTCTGGCAGCTCACTCCATAAATGCACCAAACTCTGCGTAAAAACTTCCCCTCTCCCCCTAAACCGATGTCCTATAGCTCTGGATTCCTCCACCCAGGGAAAACACCTTGTCTGTTTACTCTATCCATGCATCTCATGATTTTTATAAACCTCTATAAAATCACCCCTCAGCCTCCAGCCTATTCAGCCTGTACCCATATCTCAAACTCTCTAGCCTGGCAACATCCTTGTAAATCTATTCTGAACCCTTTCACATTTCACAATATCCTTCCAATAGGAGGGAGATTAGAAATGCACACAATATTACAAAAGTGGCCTAACCAATGTCCTGTACATCCTCAACATGACCTCCCAACTCCTGTACTCCATGCTCTGACCAATAAAGGAAAGCATACCAAACGCCACCTTCACTATCCAATCTACCTGCGTCTCCACTTTCAAGGAGCTATGAGCCTGCACTCCAAGGTCTCTGTTCAGCAACACTCCCTAGGACCTTACCATTGTGTACAAGTCCTGCTCTGATTTGCCTTTCCAAAATACAGCACCTTGCATTTATCTAAATTAAACTCCATCTGTCACTCCTCAGACCACTGGCCCATCTGATAAAGATCCCATTGTAATCTGAGGTAACTTCCTTAACTATCCACTACACCTCCAATATTGGTGTCATCTGCAAACTTACTGACTATACCTCCTATGTTCACCTCCAAATCATTCATACAAATGATGAAAAGCAGTGGACCCAGCACATCCTTGTTGCACACCACTGGTCACAGGCCTCCAGTCTGAAAAACAACCCTCCACCACCACCCTCTGTCTTCTACCTTTGAGCCAGTTCTGTATCCAAATGGCTAATTCTCCCTGTATTCCATGTTATTTAACCTTGCTAACCAGTGTACCATGAGGAACCTTGTCAAATGCCTTACTGAAGTTCATAAAGATCACGTCCACCACTCTGCTCTCATTAATCCTCTGTTACTTCTTCCCTTTTGTCCTTAATGTATTTATAAGAATCACTTTGGATTCTCCTTAACCCTACTTGCCAAAGATATCTCATATCCCCCTTTTGCCCTCCTGATTTCCCTCTTAAAAATACTTCTACAGCCTTTATACTGTTCTAAGGATTCACTTGATCTCTGCTGTCTATATCTGACATATGCTTCCTTTTTCTTAAGCAAAACCTCAATTTCTCCAGTCATCAAGCATTCCCTACATTGTTTGAGGATAACGTGAGTGTTTGTACACAGATGTAGAGGCTTGAGACGCCTTTCAGTCAAGGGAGGATGCCTCCAATCTTATGTTGACAAATGGACATAAGAGTAACATCTAAATCATAAGTGAGAGAGGAATTGTAGGTAACAGCTAATTGTTTGTGTTCTCCACCATGAGATCTCACAGCAAGACCATTAGAAAGAGACAGCCATCCATTCGTTCCACCTTCACCTTTGAGGATGATAATACAGTGAACTCGGAACCATCACCTAATTCCCTTGCGTTATCCACCAAGATAGAGAGAATACAGAGTGCACATTGTAGGTAATGCTTGAAGGCACTGTCTGGTGAGTGCCTCACAGACACGTGCCCCCAGCTAATGGATGACATGACAGGTCTGCTGGAAGCAGGCCCATGCTGAGCCCCATACAGATTGTGCACCTCTGGAATCAGCTATAGGAGGCTTGATAGAAATGCGGAGACCGGCAGGATAGCATCTAGGAGATATACCCAAGTCTATATACATACTTGAGTAGTAGATACAAGGGTGTGTCCCAATTCTGACTGCTCTCTACAGTGTGGAAACAGGACCTTCAGCCCAACAAGTCCACACCGACCCTTCGAAGAGTCACCCACCCAGACCCAAAGGCAGTCATTTTCTCAGCTCCTTTGAAAAGTTGCCCATGTAAGGTAAATATGATAGGGTGATGGGTTTCAGTGTGAGGTTGGAGGGTGTCAGATCTTAGGGGGAGAACAGAATGTTTTGCAACCGGTTCTAGGGAATGTGAGAGTCAAGTTTAGGGTCAGTTGAATAGTTGGTCAGGGGTTAGACTAGGTATTTAATAGTCTGTTTTTCCTAGGTAACTACTTAACTGCAGTAGAATCGCCAAATTCTCTGATTCTTTAGATACTTTTGGAAGGTCCCAGGCGTAGAGCAATTTTCGGGTCAATTTCCTTGGAATCTGCTACAATTGGGATTCAGTCAGGCCCTAATTCGCTCTTCCCATTTACGCTTCAAAAACTATTCTCTGTCGATAGGAAAATCCTGGCTTTAGTTTACCCTGCTCTTCTCACAGAATTAAAGGGGACAGTTTGTCAAAGCAAAGGGACAGAGATTTTGATGCTGGATGCTTCTCGGCATCTTATATTTTTCTTCATTCCTGTGTAATTACACTTTTTTTTAGCACAGTTGTTTCCAACTTGCCTTTCTTGCCATCAAGCTGAATGCTAAATTCTAACATGTATGGCCACTATTCCCTCAGGAATCTTTCATGCTGAGATCATTTATTAAACCTGCTTTGTTACACACAATAATCCAGAATAGCCTGATCCCTTGTTGGATCCATAAAATTCTGTTCTAGAAAGCTATCCTGCATGCACTCTGTGAACTCTTCCTTATGGCTGCCTCTGCCAATCTAATTTTCCCAATCTATATGATGATTGAAGTTCCCCATCATTGATGTTCTTCATTACTTTCTGATATATTCTGTTTTATATGCTACTTCCACCAGTGTTGTATTCTCTTTCTTCTTACCTCCACCTGTATGGATTTTACATCATCCAAACTAAGATCACTTCCTAATGTGCTAATCCCATTTTCTATGAAGAAAGCCATCTTGCCATTTCTCACTTCCTCCCTGACCTTTTGCAAGATCGCATACCATTCAATGTTCACTTCCCAGCTTTGATCTCCTTGTCACCATGTCTCCAAAATGTCGCTAAGATCGTGCTCATTATCCACCAACTGTGCTGTTAATTTATTTCCTTCATATTGAATACTGTGTGCAGTCAAGGAGAGAGCCATTAATTCTGACTTATTACCTTTTGTTCCTCCTCTACCCCATTTGCTGATTTTTCTTTTTAGAAGTATTTGTATTCTCTGTTCATTCCTGTCTCGCTCTGCAGCCCAACTTATTCAATGTGCCAAGACACTGGTCCTAGCATGGTTCCAGTAAAACCCGTCTAACTGGAACAGTTGCCTTCTACCAGTGCTGGTGCCACTGCCATATGAACTGTAACCTATTCCTCCTACATCAATCTTTAAGCTAAAAGTTTAACTCGTTGATCCCTTGGGACTGACTTTCCTTTATCTGTGACCGGAAAGAGTTTCCCCTCTTCCCACTCCTCAAAACAACATGACCACTGTACCCATGATGATAAAGTCCCTCACTCCTCTGCACTTTCCTGAGCACTTACCCAACTTTTTTTTTAAGAATTCTTGGTGTGGAAACAGGCCCTTCGGCCCAACATGTCCACACCGACCCTCTGAAGAGTATACCACCCAAACTCATTTCCCTACCCTATAACGTTTACCCTGTCTCATACACCTAACCTACACATCCCTGAACACTATGGGAAATTCAGCATGTCCAATCCACCTAACCTGCACATCTTTAGATTGTGGGAGGAAACCGGAGAACCAGTGGAAACCCATGCAGACACTGAGCATGTGCAAACTCCACAGAGACAGTCACCCGAGGCTGGAATCGAACCTGAGTCCCTGGAGCTGTCAGGCAGCAGTGCTATCCACTGAGCCACCTCCCACCCTCTTCCTTCCTAATTTAGTGAGACATCTCCTGTACCTCTTAGGTTTCTGTCATCCAGTCATCTTTGATTCCATTCATTAAGCAACTCATCCCATAGAGATAAAATCAACAAAGTAGATGACCTCACCTGCACTTTCACACAGTGACTGAAGAGAAACACTTTATGGATTAGTTAATTGAAAAGGTGCACTTCTAGTAAGATTTCCTTTTGATGAGTATGTCTGATGTGCGTATACCTCAAACTGCCAACAATTATTCAAGAAATTAATACCATTGTTTCATCCTTCAGTTAAGAAACTGACTTTTGGTCTTCCGCATAGCTAGGTTTTCCAGCCCACTTTGCTTAATGCTTCTGGGAGCATAACAAGATACTATGCTTACGTTCTTGCAAGTAGTGATGGAAACAATTATAGAAGATTTGCTTAATATTGTGTGTGTGCGCGCATTGATGTGGTCTTTAAATTACTTCATAACACGTGGGGGAGGAGGAAGTGGAAAAGTTTCAATTTGATACATCTTTATAGCAAGTGATAGGCCAATGTTGTGTGCTGCACTATGTGAATGTCCTTCACATACCCTACAATCTCTACATTCATTTCAGGCTTGACATGTAGAATTCCTCTGTACCAACTTGAGATTGAGGAAGAGTACAACAGAATAGGCTAATAATAGATTCTTGTTTTGCTTGACTGTAGGTCACTGGTAACTGATAATTTGTAGCAAGGTGGAAATTTACAATTTTGGCGTTGAATTAGTGGAATGCACTAGTGCATGACAACTTCCCTAGATGCAAAAGAATTTGAAATTCAGATGAGCACGATAAAAATGTAGGAATTTCAATGAAGCTAATTTAGTTTGAGATTCTTAATGTTTTTGCTTCTAATGCACTTCAAATGTTTTAGGAAAATATTAATTAAACAATTTCTTTTGAAATTATTCCGTTGCCAAGAGAGCTGATCCAAAAATGCTGCCTGAAAAATAGGAGTGTTCGTTTTTAATTGTGAACAAGTTTCTACAGACTTCTGATGCATTTGTACAAGAAGGTAATCTATGGGTTGTAAGGTTATTTTGTACATTTCCTTTTCTGAAGCCTCTTGGCTTTCAAGCCAAATGTATTATTCCTTTTTTAAAAAAAAACTAACCTATCTCGCAATGGTTGCTTTGGTTAATTTTATGATGCTTATAATCAACTTAGTAAACTGTGTGGTTCTGTTTTTTTTTAAAAAAGTATGTGGTGTATTGCTCAATTACATGTCAGAATATTGAAAGGGTAATGTGGTACACTCGCAATGTGTGAACGTTAAAGCTTTTCTCATTGTTTTAAAGTTTTCCGTCGAGATCAACATTCCCTCTGTGCTGCACAGCTACTCTGAAGCTCCGTCTATGTTGATTGACATGCCAATGAATGAATAGCCATTATATTTATTCATCTAAAGGATGAGGGCATCCCTGGCTAGGCCTGCATTTGTTAAGCATTCCTAATTGACTTTCAACTGCCCTCTAGACAATCATATTTATGTGGTTTTGAAGTCACATGTAGGCCAGACCATGTAAGGATGGCAGCTTCCTTCCCTATAATACTTTAACGGAATTTTGAGACTCTGCTAATTCCAAATTCTTTGTGAATTCAACTTCCACTATTCAAACCCCCAGGTCCACACAGTATCAACTGGGTGTCTTGAATTATGAGCTGTTTAATGGATTCCAACTGTTACTAAGTGGACTTGAGTTCTGTTCTTATAGTGGACAATTGATTAAAGGATGAAAGGGAGAGAGGTAGTGGTCAGAGGGCTCAAGTGTTTATAAATCAGTAATTAATTCCTTTAGGCCAAGGCATTTTGTAAATACAGGTGAGCCTTTAACCATCCCACTCTGGATTCTGCCAGCTTGCAGACTTGTGGTCAAGACTGACAACAGTATTGGCCCCAATTCCTGATTCTTTCCTTCAATATGAGGATCCAACCCCCACTGTGTGTTGTACATAGGTTTGAACAGATTAATACTGAGGCATGCCATGAGCACCACCAATTATGATGTGTGGATGGAACAGTTCAGAATCTCAAATCAGTGGGAACTAGCATCCAGTCCTGTTCAGTCTCTGTAACAGCATGTATCACATCAACATAACTTGTAACTTTGCTAATGTGCAATAAACTATCTTAACTAAAAGAGACTCCAGTAGTCAGAGTAGGAAGTGGTTTTCCTCTACCACGCTGGACGAAACAGGTCCTGTAGTGTTCTACATTTAAAAGGGGTGGGTGCAGCAACCTTCAGCAGCAGCAGCTCATACAGCATAATAAACTAGCATGGCCCATACAACAATCTGAACTGAATTTGTTGATTTAAGTGGGATAGAAACAATACAGGAAAGCAGCAATCTTATTCTCAGGATTAGGATAGATATTATTACCTAGTTTTCTAGTCTCTAATTTGTTGTCCAAATACTTTGTACCTTTAAGCATTTCTTCTCTTCAAGAAGGGAAATAGACAAATGTATGGCCTCTTTCCATGTGTAAGGTGTTATGGTCTAGATAGCAATACGTACTTTATTTTTACCCTATCGTTAAAATAAAAGAAAAACTGAAATGGAATCACCTTAACTGTATTGGAAAATTTAACAGGATATTAGATTATTTAACTACTAAACAGCAACTGTTACAATACAGTAACATCCCATAAACACCCTTGGAAAAGGCTAATTCAGTAAAATAGATTGTCCTGCATGTCTAAAACCTAAGCTTTTAGCTGTGACAGAGAGGAGAATAATAGCTTCCACAGCCAGCTTCAAGACAGCATCAACTAACGAATGTTAACTTTTAAGCCTTGTTCTGTGGCAACTTGACTACACTCCTTCATGTTGCTTCTATTGTTCCAACATTTAAAAAAAGCCCAAAGCTCCTCAGGCTCATTACATTATTGGCTTGGAACAGACTGCTGTGTACTTCGGTCTCTATCTCCGTTTTTTAAAAAAAAGTACAAAATGCACCTTATAAAGTCGTAGTATCACTACATAAGATCATATATTATCCCTAATCCTGTTAGCCTTCATCTTGTGTCTCAACCTGAAATGTGGTACCTTTATCAAATATGCCACATTCATTTTTATCTGTTGTACTATGGGCCAATGGGCTGAGGAGTGGCAGTTGGAGTTTACATCTGATAAATGTGAGGTGTTGCATTTTGGAAAGGCAAATCAGGGCAGGACTTATACACTTAATGGGAAGGTCCTGGGGAGTCTTGCTGAACAAAAAGGCCTTAAAGTGCATTTCATAGTTCCTTGCAAATGGAGTCACATCTAGATAGGTTAGTGAAGAAGGTGTTTGGTATGCTTTCTTTTATTGGTCAGAGCGTGGAATATAGGAGTTGGGTAGTCATGTTGTAGCTGTACAGGAAATTGGTTAGGTCACATTTGGAAAATTGTATGCAATTCTGGTCTCCCTGTTATTGGAAGGATGTTGTGAAATTTAAAACGGTTCAGAAAAGATTTACAAGGATATTGCCAAGGGTTGGAAGATTTGAGATATAGGGATAAACTGAATAGGCTGGGGCTATTTTCCCTGGAACATTGGAGGCTGAGGGGTGACCTCAGAGGTTTATAAAATCATGAGAGGCATGGATAGGGTAAATAGACAGGGTCTTTTCCCTGGGTTGGGAGAGTCCAGAACCAGAGGGCATAGGTTTCGCGTGAGAGGGAAAAGGTTGAAAAGAGTCCTAACGGACAACCTTTTCAAGCAAAACATGGTACATGTATGGAATGAGTTGCCAAGGGAAGTGGAGGTTGGTACAATTACAGTATTTAAAAGTCATCTGAATGAGTACATGAATAGGAAGGGTTTAGAGGGACATGGGCCAAGTGCTGGCAAATGGGACTAGATTCATTTAGGATATTTGGTTGGCATGGATGAGTTGAACTGAAGGGTCAGTTCCCACGCTGCACATCTGATTCGATAAACTATATTGATTCTGTCTAATCTAATTATGATTTTAGGAATCACTATTTGGTATTCAGCTAGGAAACGGTTTCAATTTTCTGAATGATTGAGAAAGGAAGAGAAAGAATGAAAATAATATATAGCAAAAAAAATCTTTTTATGTAAGACCCCATTTGTAGAATAATGATGGGTACAGATAGAGTTAATGGTAGTTGTCTTTTCCCTAGGTTGGGGAATTTCAAAACCAGGGGGCACAGTTTTAAGGTGAGAGGAGAGAAATTTTTAAAAAGATATAGGCAATTTTTTTACACCGAGGATGGTTCACATGTGGAATTAACTTTCTGAAGAAGTGGTAGATGTGAGTACAACTACAGCATTTAAAAGACATTTTGGTAAATACATGAATAGGAACGGTTTGGAGGGGTACAGGCCAGGAGCAGGCAGGTGGGACTAGTTTAGTTTGGGATTATGTTCAGCATGGACTGATTTGGACTGGAGGGTCTGTTTCCTGGCTTGTATGATTCTGTGACTCTAAGACTGTGTAGGAGACCAGACTAATTAGTATAGTGTTGCATTTTAGCAAAAGGTATAATGTATTGCATTTCGAGAATGCAATTAAATGCTTTCCCAAGTAAGGGAATTTCAAGATAAGGCAAATGAAATGAAAATAAACTGGGCCAACTCATGCTGGAACGGGGCATCTTGTGATGTATTCATTAGACTATATTCAGCTTAGGGTTTTTGTGCTGGAGCTTGTTGGAATGAGAAATTAATAGGTCCATCTCCCTGACCAATAAAAATTAAGGATAAAGAAGTCGGAGGTTGAATTAGAATAGAAAAGGTACAAAGAAATTAGGAGATCCAGGAAAAAGTTGCTTAAGATTCTGACACATGCTGGAATGAGTGTGAATGGTTAAAATTGTTCCCCTTCAGAGGCAGAAAGATTGAAATTCAATCAACAGTTATCACACAGTAAACTCTTAATTACCTAATTTAACTTTCTATGATGAGTTTAATGGACAATTAATGTTACATTTAGCAAGATCTTCAATCGAACAGAAGTGCGAAGGCCTAGATGTATTTGTGCAAAACAAACAGTAGAGTAGCGTAAATCAACTTTGCAAATTCCAGGCATTCAAATTCATAGTACATCTTATAATCCTTTGTAGGGCCTGGTGAATTTACACATAATTTCACACCATTACTTTTAATTAAGACCTGCCTCAATATAACTGCTTTTTTTGGCACCTCCACGATCCTTGAAATCCTTGAAGTTGTTACGTTAATGCCAGAAATATTACAGGGGATTTGGACTACTTCCCTGAAATGAGGAAGAATCAGTAGGGAAAGTAGATTCAAAATACATTTACAGTCTGCTGATGGTCTTTCATTAATGCAAATAGTGATGAGCATCAAATGTTACCTGTGCAGGCAATGCTGACATCCCAGGAATGAATTTTAAAAAGAATAAATGTATACACCTTTGACATACAGAAGAAAAAAATGCTGTTTATAATATTTATATGATGTTTGCTGTCCCTCTTAAAAATTTCAAAATTTGTCTCACTCGCTTCAGGAAGGCTGTTCAGATCTCCTGTTTCTAGTTTGTTACCTGTAATTCAAATTTCCAAAGTCTGCAGAATTGAAACCTAAAGCCTTTTTTTTCTAATTTAGCTGTATTCTGACCAAAAATTGGTTTATAAACTGGTGGTTTTAACTGTTCATTTAGTCTATTTATGCATTAAATCGGTTTGATTACTTGTTGTAATTAACAACCTTTGTGTAAGTAATGGCTCACAGCTGTGTAACTTTGTATTCGGCACAAGTGTTTAAAAAAGAATTAATATTGTTGGACATGATGTGGAGGAGCCGATGTTGGACTGGGGTGGACAAAGTTAAAAATCGCACAACACCAGGTTATAGTCCAACAAGTTTACAGTATTTAGAAGCACTCCGAAAGCACCTGTTGGGCTATAACGTGGTGTTGTGATTTTTAACTACTGTTGGACATGTGTATTTGTCATGTGGGTGTTTGTAGTTAGATTTAGATTTTATTGTCACATGTACTCAAGTGCAGGGATACTAACAGCTCTAACTAAGTATGAAATATTGTCTTGAAATACAACTTCAAAGAAAACAATTGATACCTACAAGATTAAAGCTAGAGTCTGATTCAAGATTTCTGGATTTTTATTCAAATATTGTTTAATTTCCCAGACAAAAAGTTCAGTTTTGCCCTTGGTTAAGGGATTTGATATTCTAATAAGTAAAGCTTCGTGATGCCAAAACCACGTTTTAAAAGTTAGGAATTGTGCATATAATATACAGATTTAATGGTATTGATTTAATATTTGCTGCTTTTTGTATTAATATTATTGTTGCATTTCTTGTATATTTAACATCCCCAAAAAATCCATTAAAACACTGTGTTAAATTACTTATGCACATCTCAAAGAGAAGGAAATGATTATTTATGGGACCTGTTAAATTGGTGTTGGAAAAGTGATGAGAACCTGAATTTGTTAAATTTAACTACTACTTCCACCACTCTGCAAAGATAGCTTGATTTTGCAAATAGTGAAGATAATTATCACATGACTATTGACTTGGACCTTCCAGTCCTGGGTAGAACAATTGACAACACGATACTGCCACTGGTCACACTCCATTGCAATTCCTTACACTCCAGCCCAGGTTGTATCTTATTCTTGAAGGTTGTCCCTAAATATACTCCTCCAGGTCTTTTTACACTGGTCCTGTCTCTTTCCATCTGGTGGTGTCCATTCTACTGTTACTCTGACCGGTCATATGGAGGCAGATTGTGTGTTTTGATAATCTGTTATCTCTACATTTGCATGTTATGGATAGAAAGTTGCTTTTGTACATTGTTGATGTGGGTTTAAAACACCTTACCATGTGGCCATGTAAGGAATAGCATTTATAAATCGAAAGACAACGTTTAAAGATTAGTCTTTTGTGTGGGAGAAAAGATGGGTTTACATTTTGTGACTCTTCGCTTCATTGGAAATCATGTTTTTGAATTTGCTAACAGAAGGCATCAAATGCATAGCAGTTGCTTCAAAGGACCACAAATGATTTTGAATAATTAATATACAAATGTACATTCCAATAAGATTACAATCAGTTAACACTTTAATTCTTTTGAACATTCAAATAGAATGCCCAGATTTTGTTGTCAGCTGGGAAGATGCACTCACCATTTACCTCCGTGGCAGTTCTCTACAGAGTTTTTGTGAGTTCCTCAGTGGAGATTTGCTTTGATCTGGTGTCAAATGCAGCATGATCCACTCAGTGTGACTAGAGCAAGCAAAAAGGTTCCACCAATCAGATTGAAGAATCCTCAGACATGCAGAGTCCACAAGGGAAGGCATAAATTCAAAGTCGTACAGGGAAAGATGAGTGGGGTTTCAGAAATTGCTCAGACACAGCCTAAAATAATTCTAATAGTTTACACGTTCTCTAATTATTTCTTCTTCCTAATTTTATTTTGAAAATCTCTAACATCTGAAGGAATGAGATTCCATGCATTTATATATTTTCAGTGTCAGAGCGGGTGTTTGGACTAATTATCACTACACTTTTTTAAAGAATTCATTCACTCCTGAATTCACCAGCCTAATGACTTACTCATAGAGATGTACAATACGGACACGGACCCTTCAGTCCAATTCGTCCATGCTGACCAGATATCCCAACCCAATCTAGTCCCACGTACTAGCACTCTGCCCTTTTCCCTCAACCCCTTCCTATTAATATACCCATCCAGATGTCTTTTACATGCAGTATTTGCACTAGCTTCCAACACTTCCTCTGTCAGCTCATTCCATACATGTACCACCCTCTGTGTGGAAAACGTTGCCCCTTATTTTCCCCCTCACTCTCCCCCTCACTCTAAACCTATGTCCTCTAGTTCTGGACTCTCCCATCCCAGGGAAAAGACTTTGTCTATTTATCCTATCCACGCCCCTCATGATTTTATAAACCTCTCTGAGGTCACCCCCCAGCCTCCGACGATTCAGGGAAAACAGCCCTAGCCGATTCAACCTCTCCCTAAAGCTCAAATCCTCCAACCTTGGCAACATCCTTGTAAATCTTTTCTGAACCCTTTCAAGTTTCACAACATCTTTTCAATACGATGGAGACCAGAATTGCATGCAATATTCCAAAAGTGGCCTAACCAATGCCCTTTCCAGTCGCAACATGACCTCCCAACTCCTTTACTCAATACTCTGACCAGTAAAGGAAAGCATACCAAACACCACTTTCACTATCCTATCTACCTGCGACTTCATTTTCAAGGAGCTATGAACCTGCACTCCAAGGTCTCTTTGTTCAGCAACGCTCACTAGGACCTTACCATTATGTATATAAGTCCTGCTAAGATTTGCTTTCCCAAAATACAGCACCTCTCATTTATCTAAATTAAACTCCATCTGCCACTCCTCAGCCCATTGGCCCATCTGATCAAGATCCGGTTGTAATCGGAGGTAACCCTCTTTGCTGTCCACTACACCTGCTGTCCAGTTTTCGTGTCATCAGCAAACTTACTAACTGTACAGCTTATGCTCGCATCCACATCATTTATATGAATGACAAAAAGTAGTGGACCCAGCAACGATCCTTGTGGCACTCCACTGGTCACAGGCCTAGAATCTGAAAACCAGCCCTCGACCACCACCCTCTGTTTTCTACCTTTGAGCCAGTTCTGTATCCAAATGGCTAGTCCTCCCTGTATTCCATCAGATCTAACCTTGCTAACTAACCAGTCTCCCATGGGGAACCTTGTCAAGCGTGTTGCTGAAGTCCATGTAGATCACATCTACTGCTCTGCCCTCATCAATCCTCTTTGCTATTTCAAAAAAACTGAATCCAGTTAATTAAATATATTCAAGAGGGAGGTGGGTGTAGCCCTTGCGGCTAAAGGGATCAAGAGGTATGGAGAAAAAGTAGGAATGGGATACTGAGATTGCATGATCAGCCAGGATCATATTAAATAGGGATGCAGGTTCGAAGGGCTGAATGGCCCACTCCTGCACCTATTTTCATGTTTCTATGTATTATGGTAAGAGACATTCAAAAGTGTGAATTTTGATTTGATTTGAGTCATTTGAAATGACTAAATTGGGCAATGTGCACAAAGGTTTGCAGATGCATCTGTCCAGGTTGGTTCTGGTATATTTGTCAGCGATCTGGTGGGAACTTACCTTTGGTTAATATCATTGCTATAATCTGGGTGCAAAGTCTATTGAGCACTGTTGCAAATGCACCCTGTGGAGAGAGAAGCAAGTTGCCTCTGGCAGTAACCATTGGATTATCACATTTAGTTCCTCATACACATACTATAGAAGTTGCTGTCAGCTTTTAACTTTTGTGATGATGAGTGCTGTACTGTTAATCATGTCACAAACCCTAGGTTGTTCATTTTTGTAAAGGTTGAATGGTTATATTATTTATTGACAATAACAGTGACAAGGGGGTTTACTACTCGGTATTTCAGTAATTACCAAGCAGCGTCATCGAAAATACTGAGGCCAGGGTGACATTTTACACACTTTTACTGATTTGGTTTAACTCTGGATTGTGCAATCCCACAAGTAGCTTGTCCCCCACAGCAATTATACCAACGGTGTTGCTGCTGTTGGGCAACCCACTTGCCTATGGGTAGTTGAGGCCCTTTAGGCAACTAATACTAACTTGAGAGTCCCATGCTGTTTCTGCATTTAACCAGTGGGAGGGGAGAAGCCCATGCCAATTGCCCTAACTGGCAGGTTTCTCTGTACAAACATGAGGATTCCTCCCTAGTCACACCCCTGCTCACATCAGGGAGCCCCCAGCAAGTTTTTACACACCTCGCTCTCTGGCCTCAAAACACGGTAGCTCTGAGGTCAGGCTTTCTCGTGTAGCGAATGTTAAATCCTGCCTCCGTCCTTTAGTGGCCAATTGTATTCTTAGCGGGCTCCCCAAGCGCAATCCTTATAGCTGGGAGAATAGGGATTCTGATGCCTCGTGTCTTAACCCCTGATTACTGAATTATTCCAGAATGCCAGGGCGGTAGGAGCTTTATAGCAATGGGTATTAGCAAGTGGTAAAAATGTGGTGTGATTTGAAACATCAAGTTATTTTCCTTGTGATTTATATTCAAGGAAACAAGTAACTCTTCTCTTTGTTTCCTTGGAGATAATTTTCTGTATCATACAAACATTTATTTACGTTTTCCCAATGTTCAAAAACCACATTCATCAAAAGGGCTGCAATAGTTCATTATTTTCTTCAAAACCATTATCTTGCAGAGGAAACACCTGCCTTCTGTTATAATTTCAAATCTTTTATTTTGGGCTGGAGTTGCCAAAGTTTAACTTTTCTTTTTGTATCTAATTAGTATTTAGACCTGTTGACTTCTGCTCACAGTTCCCTTGGGCACCGTTAAACTCTGCAGGTGTTACTTCTTAATTGCAGCCCTATTAACTTCAAAGCTTATAGAAAGTTGCCTAGTTAACATTTTTCAATCTCCGTCTTGACCACATTTTATTCCCTTGGCTAAAATAAGTTTGTCAGCAAAATAGTCAAAGTCTTTTGATGCCTATGATTGTCATGTTTCGTTTGCTGAAAGTAATACTCTCTTTCTCCCAAAACAGGTAGTTGATGCTGCCAGAAAGGCAAATGCTCATGATTTCATTATATCGTTTGAGGTAAGTAACGGTTGCATTTAATAATATCAATATCTTGCGATGAATCCAGTTTTAGCATATGGATCAGTAAGCTTTCTGTGAAGTGATATTTGACTGAATTTTCCCATTTTTATTTGTGCTTTGTTGAGTGAGATTCATGGTGCCTGATCTGCTGTGGCTCAAGGCAACGTTTTTCTCAAAACTTTTATTATTTATGTCATTCATTATGCATCCAGCTCAAAGACACTAATCTCATGGAACTATACTGCAGGAGAGGCAGAATTGCTTGCTTTTGATGGGATCTTTGGTCTTTCATGTTTAAATCCCAGCTGCATGCAATGTCAGATGCTGCACACCAGTAACTACCTCTTTGGATTTGTAGGCCAAGAATTGGGAGATACAACACAGATCCCATGTTGGACCTTAAGATGAATCACTGGCAGAATTTCAGAATAGCTGTGACTTTGACAGCCATTGAGATGGGATTGCCATCAGTTCTTCTGAGTGCAAGTTATGCTCCAGCAGATGGCACAGTTCAGCGACGGTGGCCCAGGACGCACTTAATCTATGCCTGCATGTTTTTCGAGAGCTGTAGAGAATGACAGCAAGGTCTGTAAACACAGGATCATGTACTTCCCGCCCACTTCCTTGGGGGATCTTCACCTGATGTTTCTCTCTCTGGAAACTGTGCGGCAGCTGCTGGAGGTTGCTTTATTTGTAATTGTCCCCTCCTTCCATGGTATCTTTGGAGTTGAAGCAGTACTGCAAAGACTCCATGCCCCTGTAAGATGCATGAGCTGATACTTTATAGAAAATATTGGAAATAGTCACCTTTTCATTAACAGTACTTCTGAATGCTCACAGTCATAAGAAGAGTTGCCTTGGGGACAGCAGGAGGATCCCAGCATCTGGGAGCTTGGTAGGCTATAGCAGAGGGATTATTGGCAGTAACCATCACTGTCGCCTCTGCACGGAAGCATAGAAGATAAGGTGGGCATCATTAATGTGTAATATTGGGGTTTAGAGAACAGGGAGGATGTTTGGAGGTGAAATTTGATGTAATGGGTCTCCACATTTGGTGTTAGTTAGACATGGGCTGTCAGGATACTGCGGGTAATAGGGGACATCAAGGCTCTGAAGGGGTTCTTGGCAGCTAGGTGGATCCTGGTGCTTAAGGTGCCCACAGTGAACTGTTTCCTGCCATCACTTTGTTTTTTTTAGATGTGAAATGCAACCAAGATAGACCGAGTCAGTATCTCTTTGGTGGACAAAAGTCCAGAACCCTCATCTGCTGGTGATCAAGATATTGAAGGGGCAAGAAATAAAGCAAATTCTAGCAACGTTTCATTTGAACAGATTTCTTTGCATGCGTGCAGTATTCGCAGAATGAGCATGCTTCAGCTTTACATGTTGCTCGAAGGCAAATTATACCAAACCATTGGTGTCAGCTAAACTAATATTGTCATCTTAGAAATGAGCTGAATTCTGAGCAGAAGTGCCCCAACAATTGTGGAACGTCCAAGGGTTCTGTGGGATGAGGAAATAACACTGCATCATAATTCATGTAAATGTGACGATGGACTGTAATAATGCAATGGAGATGGGATGGAGTGCAGCAGGCACTGCCTTTTGGATGTAATGTGTTGATCACTTGGCTAGCGTGAGACATGCACCAACTTGGTGCACATCCTGCAACAAGGTCCTTGGTGGAAAAAGCCATCAGCGGAACGTGTGGTTCCACGGCTTGGTGCAGTCTGAGGGCAAGAGA
Source organism: Chiloscyllium plagiosum (assembly GCF_004010195.1). Taxonomy (NCBI): domain Eukaryota; kingdom Metazoa; phylum Chordata; class Chondrichthyes; order Orectolobiformes; family Hemiscylliidae; genus Chiloscyllium; species Chiloscyllium plagiosum. The sequence continues at coordinate 21,811,109 of NC_057734.1, read as the reverse complement.
GTGGCGCAAACCTAGTACAGTCTGGAGTGTGCACTGCAGCATATTTTCATCCTGTGTTCTGCATAATTAGAGCAGGCAACAAGTTGATGTGATCGATGCTGGGGAGCTAGATGAATGGGAGCACTCATCCGAGGAGAAGGATGAGAACATCGAGCTGGAGGAAACTCTCCCAGGGGATAACAGAGCACAGCTGCACCACTCTATACGAACTACGTGCAGAAGACCATGGACTGTCAAGCTCATGAAGCTAGCGTTTGGTTTGCATTCTGGGTGCAAACTGCAGCCTGTATTTGTTTCTTTGTTTTCCCTTTTGCTGGCTGTCAGTAACAGCTCACATTTGGACTTGTCCAATTGCTCACCTCTATTTGATGTTGCCCTACTGAACAGTGATTGGATGCAAGTGACACCTGAGCATTGGGGAAACAGTAGTAGGGCATCAGAGGCGGTCTATAGATAGCTGAGGACTTATAAAGTGTGTGGCCTAGTGATTAAATGGTGACAAGGATAAGATAATGAGGGTGTATGTGTGATTGAGCACCAGCATCGGGAAGCATGGCTTTGTGGCTCCTTTGCCATTATGCTCCTGGTGATGGGCAACACTGGATTGTCTAGGATTGTCCAGGTGCACAGTGGCCTCTCAAAGGTTGTGCAGGCGCAAGGGATGCTGATCTTTTGGCAGATATCTGCTGAGTAGCAAGTTGTTCTTGGAATAGCACATGATAAGATAGGTCTAGAGTTGGACATGAGGAATGCTATAGAGGTGAGATGGGTAGTTAATGAGGTGAATTTAGTAATATAGTCACAAATCTTGCTGAGTCTTATTGCAAGCTTCTCTATTTTTTAAAAAAAATGCAACTCTCACTTAACCAGAAAAACTAAGATTCCCCCAAAATCCTGCTAAGTAATATATATATATATAGGTAGGAATATGTAGGAATGGCAGAATTTTGGCATAGAATGTGGCAATGTGAGAATATCCACTAAGACAGGAAGAATAGAAAAGCTGAATGTTATTTACATGGATTCAGCTGTCCTTGTACATGAAGCATGAAGGTGCAGCAAATAATTATTGATCATGAAATATGTATTGAAAATAATGGGTTGTTGACCATTATTACAAGGGAGGTGATTAGGGAAGCCTTGTTACAATTGCACAGAGCAATTTATTGAGGTTTGGAACTCCTTGCTTCAAGAGGGATATACTTGGATTGGAAATGGTTCAGAAAACATTCTCCGTGCTGAGTGGCTGAAATGAAGGGATGGATAATGTTGGGTTTATACCTTTGCTCGAATTCAGAAAAATAAGTGATCTCTTGTAAGATTCTGATTCTTGACAGGGAAGATACAAAGAGGATTTTTTTTTCCGTCCTATGGGGAGCTCAGAACTAGGTAGCACAGTTTGAATCTTGGGGGGGGAGAGGAGAATGTATTCATTCAGAGGGTTGTTTGTCTTTGAAATTCTTTTCCACAGAGAGCAGTACAGGCTGGCTCATTGAGTATATTAAAGCCTGATTTAGATGGAGTTTTATTTGACAGAAGAGTCCAGGATTATGGGGGAAGGCAAGAGAGTGGAGTTGAGGCCACAATTAGATCAGTCGCAATTTAATGAATGGCAGAGCAGGTTCCATGAGTTGAATAGCCTTCTTCTAATTCTTATCATGCTAAATTTGCATTTGAGATCAGTTTGGAATATGAACACAATTGTTTATAAGATTGTAGTCATATAGAAGCTTGTGTTTATTATTTTCTTAATTGAATGTGATTGGAACGAAAATTGGATTTGAAGGGTAAGATTTTATTTAATAGAATTTGTCTAAAATAAATTAGAAAAAGGAAAAACAAAGTTAAATTCTTAACTCGTGAGGAAGAATAAGATTGTTTCAGACAACTTTCAATCGCTTAATGGTCTATTTTGGCATATGTTGTAGATGCAAGATTTTCTGTTATTTAAGATGCAATATATTTCAGTTAATTTTTTTCTTTATTCACTGATGGGATATAGGCGTCACTGGGTAGCCAGCATTTATTGCTTTCCTTGGTTGCCTTTTGAGAAAGTGGTGAGCTATCGCCTTGAACTGTTGTAGGTTGACCCATAATTTAATAAATCTTTGAGACATATGGATTTTCCAATAGTGTCAATAGTAATTCTACTTATCACCTCTTTTATTGGAAATTTAATGGTGTGCATGTGTGTGAGAGAGAGAAATGAGGGTTGTTTCTTTAGATTACAATCATGTGGACTTAGATAACTTTCATGTTTCTCAGAGAAATGCCTGATATATTATAACTAATACTTCAGTATTGTAATACAATACTTTTGGGGCAACACTTTTGGCAAGATATTGTTAAAGGTTAATCCTTACTGAAATATGAACTCTCTTTTCAAAACAAAATTTGGTGCCTTTCAAACCTAATTTCATTTTTCATTTTTAAAAAAAAGTCTTAAACTCTGGAAATAGTGTCTTCTCCTAATCTTGTCAGTTTTAATCTCATTTTGTCTATCTCTGATTTTGACTTGGGAGTATGGACATTTTAAAATTTTCTTCATTGATTATTAAGATGTACAGTTAACTATAAACTGCATGCATAGCATGACCTTAAGTTAGCCACCATAATTATAGTAAAGTGTACCTTTTGAGGTTGTAACCAGATTGGTTATTGTTTGCCATCTCAGCAAAAAGACTTTAAGATTGTCACCTATAATCTATCCAATGGGCTTTGAGGTTTGTCAAAGAAAACTGCGCTTTAAATTGAAATTTGCACTGCCCATTTGAATTATTAGCTACTATATAATTTGCTGATAAAACAGGTTGCCATCCTTTGCTGTCTTCTCCATCCTCTCAACAAAAAAGTGAGACTTTCACAGATTTCCTTATCACTAAGATTGCTACCTTTTCTTAGTTCCCATAGTAAAATTTATTTCAAAGTTCCCCTTGCACTCAATCTTAGCTTGCTTTGTCTACTTTTTCTCCAGTCTCCCTTCATATCCTGCCTAAATACATCTTGTCTGAGATCAACTTGCCAGTGCCTGGATCTATTTCTGTTAAACTATTGACCTTCCACCTTTCCTTCTGATGTCCCTTGGTTTCAAATCTGCTGTGACAAGTTCCCACCTCAAAAAAAGCCTTTGACTTCATCATTTTTGCAAAGTAATCCTCACTTCCAACTTCCTTTTCTTCCTCCGTTCTTGAATGTGCTGTCATCTCCCAAATTGGAGTCTAGCTTTCCTGGAGCTCCATGTTTCAGTTCTCTCTTGTCACAGGCTCAAAAGGACACATGCCATTGTAACAAATGGCTTGTATGTGACTGTGATGGAGGTAATCTGTCCTTTCTCATCCAAGTTGACCTGTGTACAGCCTTTGACCACAATGTTTGATACCACTTTACCATTTTCCTACCAAATGGTACGTAACTTATTCTGTTGCTTCCTTAATTATAGCCAGAGAATCACTTGTCTTCTGTTCCTGTTCATGCACATTACCTCGAGTGGCCCCCAAATATCTATCCTCGATCCTTTCTAATTCTGATAATTCCAGATTAGAATGCAATCATCATTTCTTTACTGTCACTGACTGAGAATCACAAAAGTGCTCCCCTGATAGTACTGTGGGTGTTCCTACATCATATGGACTTTAGCAATTCAAGAAGACAACTCATCACTGCCTTCCCAAGGCAATTGGGAGTGTGCAATGAATGCTTGTCCAGCTAGCATGCCAATATCCTGTGAATATTTTATTTTAAATCTCTATACTGATTCTTACACTATCATTGAAAACAGTGTCATTTTTTACATTTGCTGATGACATTCACTCCGATTTCACCATTCTTTATCTAAATTGTCAGATTTTTTTTCAGTACCCAGTACTAGATGAATAGATATTTTATTCAAATAAATATTGGAAGTCCAACTCTGTTCCTGAGCAACCTGTTTGAGTTCTAATTGATTCTTAGATGAGATGCCAATCTGTCAACAGTAGGTACTGCTGATTGCCATTAATAATGATACTTGGCTCTACCCTGTCTCAACTTTGTTGCTGAAACCTTCATCCATGTCTTTTTATATGTACATATTTGTCTACTCCTAAAGGATTTCCCACACTCTACCCTCCATAGACTTCCAAATCTTTGTTACTGATGTTCTAGCTTGTTCCATATCCTGTTCACCCATCTCTCTGTGCTTATAGACCTGCATTGGCTTCTCGTTGAGTGTCCATCAATTCTTTTTAATTTTCACCCTTGATTTTGTATCTCTCCGTGGTTTTAACCCTCCCCATCTCTAATTCTATCCAATATTTCTGCTAACCTGATTCTGGCCTCTTGAAAATCCATGGTATTAATTATAATGATTTCCGTAACTGTGCCTTCTCCTGCCATGTTCCTGAAGTTCTGGAATCCCTCCCTAAACCTGATACCCACTACCCCTCTTTTTCTTTCAAGCTATTCCTTTAAACCTGGGTCTTCGGCCAAGCTTTAGCGATCATTTGATTTTTTCATGTCACTTGATATGAATACCCAGGAACGTTTTATTTTGGTAAAGATGTGATGTAACAATAACTTCTTTGTTATTTTTGCCATTTAAAATGAATTTGTGACTATCATCTTTCAGTTATAATTTGCGTGCTGTTCAAGACAAAATTCAACTGGGGAGCAACTTTACACTTGGAAAGTGAATGCAAAATAATACATTTTTCATATTTTTATGTAGGCAAATTGTTGTGGAAATAATACTTAATTTCTTGGTTATCTTAAAATCTGGAATGCAAGCGTCATACTCCTTTAACAGCTCACATTTGCTATCAGTGCTTGTTGTCAAGTTGCTTACAGAAAAGTAAAAGCACATTTCATTGTTTATTAAATCACATCATGATTTACTTAGCTTTGCGTATCTGAAATAATTTTTCTCACTTTTTAAGTGAAAGTCCTCATTTAATCAGTTCCTCACAAAGTAATCTCCAGTGGGTATGGGTTATACATGTTCCATTAAAATTCGGATACGTTGACTGTTAAAGAGCAAAATTGATCTCAGTCTGACAGCATGATAGCCACGGGGAGATTTTTAATGATTCTTAACTCTATTCATAAAAATTCTCTTCTATAATCAATCTCTCCACTCTCAAAATTGCCATTGGGTCATGGTAGAATGGCAAATTATTTAACTAATTTTTATTTTTTATACTCTGAGTTGGATTTTCACTGTGGGCACTCAAGTGAAATCTAGATTCTGAACCAGTGCTCGGTATGTGTCACTGTTGTGATGTGATTTTAAAAGTTGAATGGCCTAATTGCCCAATGAATGGTTTCAGTGCCCAGTTAGAGAAGACAGTTTATTCTTGGAGGTGCAGTCTGCACCTTGGTGCCAGCAGAAAAGATAAGTGGAAACCATGTTGGGAACTGCCACTGCAATGCTGATTTAAACAATAATCTCCTTGAAAAGTAGGAAATAGTCAGTCTTTGTGCAATAACAAGATAGAACAAATGTTTGTGTTGCTGATGGTTGGCTCCACAGATTTGATTAAAAGATCACCAAAAGTAAGGTTATTCAGGCCCCACAGTGGTCCTGACAACATTAAACTGAAGTGCAGAAGATTGATCGGGTTTGTCTGAAACGTCCATAAAAAGTTTCAGCATAAGTAGGTCATTCAACCAATTGAATAGCAGAAAAAACTCACATCATGGCTGATCTGAAAATCCTCAACTCCAGTTTCCTATCTGAGCCCTTTCACCCTTCATTCCCTTACTGATTAAAAAATTGCACATCTCAGCTTGAATATATTTAATGACTCAGTCTTGACAGCCCTCTGTAGTAAAGAACTCAACAAATTCTGAGAGAAGTGATCCCTCCCCCTCTATCTCTTAAATAGCTGATTCTTATTCTGAGATTATGCCTGCTGGTCCTAAATTTTTCCTTAAGGGGAAACCTTTCTTCATGTATGTCAAGTCCGCTAGGAATCTTGTATGTTTCAATACGATTGTTTCTCATCCTTCAGAATACTAATGAGTACAAGCCCAACCTATACAACCTGTCCTCTTAAGAAAACCCTTCCATACCCAGAATCAACCTCGTGAAACTACTCTGGGCTACTTCCACTACCAGTAATATCTTTGCTTAGATCAGAGGATCAGAACTCTTTGCAGTGTTACAGTTGTGGTCTGATTAGTGGCTTTGTATAGTTTTAGCAAGACCTCCCTATCTTTATACTCCATTCCCTTTAAAATAGGGTCAGGGTCCATTTGTCTTCCTTGATGCATGTTGAACTTGGATGCTAGTTTTTGGAGACTCATGCACAGAGACCAAAGTCTCTCTGCTCTGCAACGTTCTGTATTCTTTCTTCATTTAAGTACCATTGAGCTGTTGAATGCTTCCTGCTAAAGTGCATATTTTCACATTTTCCAACGATATTTTGCATATGCTAGGTTTATACCCATTCATCTAACCTGTACATATCCTTCCACAGACTGTCATCTTCACCACTTGCTTTCCAACCTATTTTTGTCTCATCTACAAACTTGGGATGAACTACATTCAGTTCCGTTTTCTAAGTTAGTATATATTGTAAATAATTGTAACCTCAGGCCTGATCTCTGTGATAATTCACACGAGGGATCTCAAGTTCAGCAGGGCAATTAAAACAGTCCATCGTAACTGTTGCAAAGCTTTCAACCAGCATGTAGGTGTCAGAGATTGATAAAGTGGATGTAAACAGTCTTGACAAACAGTTTAACTGCCATGGTATGCAGCTTTTCTTAAATCTCTCGTTCTTAAAAATGTAAAAGATAAAGTGGCTGCAGGTGTCAATGACCATTTTTTAAAAAAGTCCCAACCATGGACTTATATGGTTGGCAGGCCAGCTACTTAGCATTTACCTGAATGGTTTCAGCAGTATTATTTATTGCCCTTTCCATAGGGTGTGTTCATTCTGAATGCTTGAGTTTCAAAAGCTACAATTATTTTAGCCAAGAGACAGGAGTTCATAGTCTGACAGCTTAAAGAAACTAATAAAGATTTTGGGGATATGGGCAAGCATCTGTCTGTTTTTGTAAGAAGTTGACCAATAAATATTGAAAGGTTTTGCTTTTGTGAATGGGTTTTTTTTTATCATTAAGTCCACATAGTAAGAGTTATTTTATGTTTATATTCACATGACTCCTGAGGTATGCCATTATAAATGCTGAATGAGTTGGCATAGACTGGAGATATGGTGCAGAGGGTTTACTGGGTGTGAGGGATGAGGAGTAGAAGACAAAATTTTCTAAAAGTTGGACTGAATCCAAGTTCCAGAGAAGAGAGGTAGGCTTTCTAATCAGTCTGTCTTGTCACTTGCTGGTCCTGTGTCCTCCTAGCATCTGCTTTTGGGATCAGCAGTCACGACATCATTCTGCACTCACTCCTGTAACCAAAATCTTGCAAGCAGGACATTTTTTTTAAACCAAGACTGGTTCAGTTATGAAATTTATTACATTAATCCAACTACTTCAGTCAAAATGCAGTCCTCAAAGTCCCCTTTTTTTTGATAAACCAGTGCAAGTAAAATGTTACAAGCACTAAGGTTAGTTACCACTTGGCAATTGCAAATAGACACATGGGAATTGTTGGATGAAAATAGTTCGCACTTCATCCAGTTTGCCTTCTACCATTCTAGTCTGTTATGCAACAGGAATGGAATAAAGCTGTTGCATCGTGGACACTCTAAGCTAAAGAGCTCCAAGTGAGCAAATGAATAGCATGCCTGGAAAATCGTCAGTAGAATCCATTGCAAAAATATAATGCATGATGTGGTTTGGGTGTTTACAGATTAAATACTACATCTGTATGTTTACTACAGATTCTATGATCTTGGATAACTTTATTAAATTTCAGTACAGGTACTGGTACAAAGCCCATGCTTGCTGTGTTAGTTCCAGCCAAGGAGTAGCTTGTTTTTAAGACAGGCTTGAGCTGGAATTTTACTTCCCAGAGTGTCTCTTCACATGCCTATTTGTACACCTGCATCCCTCGGCAAGTGTGTGGGTGAGTGCTTCTTTGCTGTCTACATCTAAACGGATGCCAAGTTTAAAAATTGCATGGAGGTCCAATTGTCTCATGCTCCCTGCAGTGATGAACCTAAGACATCCATCAGGCTACTTCAATTGCTTCTCTCCTGAGTCATGAGAGATATTGATTCTGGATTTATTCAGGTGTCAGTCTTGGCTCAGTTGTTGCATTTGCACCTCTGAGTCAGAAGGTGATGAGCTCATTCTTCACTGAAGGGAATAATTATGGAGCCTGGAACCTAGCCAGCTAAAAGGTAAGATTGTTTAAAGTGCCCAACTCAGGAGAGCAACAAATTTGAGGAGATAACAGAAAAATATCACAATACTATAACTTCTATTTTAAAAATTGGACTTCCAGTTATTAATTAAAAGAAGTTCACACCAAGATTTTGTGTTTTAAACAATCTTTTTTCTATGTAAATATTACAATGCGTCTTACTGAATCCTAAAATCTTAAACCACTTCCTGTACGGTTTTTAATTCTATCCAAGTGTAGTTCCTATACTTTCAAGGATTTTGAGGGTTACTTTACTCCTGGGACCAACCAAGATATTCCACAAATCTCAGGAATTCACACTGAATTTCCTCAGTTGTTTTGTCTAACATATAGACTTCCAAAGCTCGCTCATTCATCTCTGTAAAGATACCGTCATTCTGTTCTTCTAGCTTTATTGGGCACATCTGACATGTTTAATTTATCATGAATTTGGACTTTTGTCTTTAAGCATTGAACTTGCTCACACTTTTTATTGACTCTAGATCAGGACCATCCCGAGCCCCTAATGGCCTCCATGCTCCTGTATCTGGCTGCAAGGAATACAACCTTCTCAGTCTTCTGAATTGACTTCCATTCCATTGTTTAAAAAAAACACACAGAGCAAAGCAACATGGAATGTTTGGAATCTCCCAGATAGAAATTCAACACCATCATTCACAATTCCAAAAACTACCCTCTGATTTGAAAATTTTAGGAATATTTTAAGATCTTTGTTTACCCTTCTCTTTGAAAACTTTCTTTTGCTCTAGGACCCATGTTAATAATTTAAGCTGCTTGTGAAGATGGTTGTAGGCATTTTGTCTCTTTCAAGACAAGGTAAAAAGCGACCTGTTATTACCTGTTTTCAAATCTCTAATTCCTGGAATAAACACGGACGAGCTTTGAGTTTCAATTACCTGTGTCTTTGTTTACCAGTTTCTCGAATGAAGTTTTTTTCATTTACTTTACATTTTAAAATTCAACTTCGAAATCAAATGTTTTATTCATAAAACATTCATAACAATATAAGGTGGTGTAGGCTAACAAGGAATTCAAGGAAGTAGTTGGAAATGGCCTTTTCTTCTGCAGAGACCATGGGAGTAAAAACAACTGAGAGATGGAACAGTCAAGGGAATAGTTGAGAGTGAGTAGGAAAGTTTGTTAAAGGGAATAGGATAAGAGTTAAGTGAGCTTCGAGAGAAGGCAAGGTATCTGAGATTAAGATTAGAATTGTTCATTGTAGAGTTTGAAGGAGGAAAAGAAGCATCATAATTGATTGAGGCGCGTTTCTAACCCTATATATCCTCTTGATCTCCAGAAACGCCCACTCCAACACAATAACATCACCTAGCTCCACTACTGTTTCCGCTTATTTGCTGCTGAAATACTCATCCATGCCTTTTGTTATCTCCAGCCTCAATTATTTCAGAGGATTGAGACTGTACAGACAATAATTAGCATTAGAACTAAAAGATTGTCCAGTGAGCTTTGATTTAAATATAATAATGTTGAGTGTGTTTGCTCATTGGTGTTTTTGAGTTTGAAAAGAAAAATCAATTCCAACGAGCATGGACCAATTGCCAAAAAAGAGAAATAAAAGGTTAGAGAGATGTGGTGGAATAGGCCCAGGTGGTGTGGAAAGGCATGCAATGATATCAGAAGCAAAAGATAATAAAAATGTTTGTTTGTTTATAGAGGCAAACGTTTTTCTTGTGTTCTGTGCCCAAGTAAAATTGGTACTGGAAGAATCATTGCAGATGAGGGAGTAATTGTGAAAATCTTAAATGTGCCTTAGTCTTTCTAAGAGTTGTAGGGAATGCAAGTTTTGGCTTGAAGTATGAAATGTGTTCACAATGAAGGAGCTATGGTTCTGGTTAGAGGGAATCATCTATGTCACGAATAATTGAAGGAAGATAAGAGGTAGAACCTAAAAGGTACAAGTTAGTACCTGCTGGTTAGACTTCACAATCATGAAAAAAATGTCTTTGAAGAATCTAGCACGAGTTTTGTGGTTGAGGACGAAATTTGAACAAGCTGTGATGGGTACGAATGGAATATTAATGATGTCAGTTGGGCATTTTAAATTTTATGGGTTGCTGTTTAAAAGGAATTTCAAGCAATACTTGGAGAATATGACCAAGCCACCCATTGTTCGGAGCACAGCAGTTTATTTTCTTAAACAAAGTCTTCACAGAAAACGTTCACCGTACGTCTCTAGACTTTGGGAGATTTTCATCAAGATGTCCTTGGAAAAAGGTGTATGATTAATATTAATACAAAAATAAGCTAGTTAATGTGAAATATACCAAAAATATACATTGTTATGCCAATGGAGACCGATATGAAAACTTTGCATTCTGTCATTTGAAAGAGTTTTAGGTCTCTAAGTGTTATTTACTTAAAAGGCACAAAGAAAGAAGGGGGGTGAGTATTTTATCATTACATTGTCTATAGTTAACCATTAGCTTGCCAGAAAAGATATGTAAAGCATTTGCTGAGAAACAAAAGGAGGCATCCTATTTGACTGAGGCGAGCTTCTAACCCTGCATATTCTTGATCTCCAGGAACACCTATTCCAACACAGAAACATCACCCAGCTCCACTACTGCTTCAGTTTATCTGCTGTTGCAACCCTCTTCCATGCCTTTGTTATCTCCATCAACTATTTCATAGGATTGGGGTCCTACAAAGAATAATTGTTCTCACTGAACATTAGCTAGGTTAGAATTAATTTACAGAGCCTGTTTTTTCTCGCCAGTATACTTTTTATTTAATCCTTATAGATGAGCAGTAGTCTAAATTGAATTAGTCTTCTCTGCTTTCAAACCTTTCATCCCCTTTTCTTTTTTTTAATATAGATATTCATCCCCTTTTCTTTAACAGCCCATTAAACTTTGTCATGCTTGAATCCCAAGTTCTTGTCATTTCATTCCACAGCCTTTCAGTTATGTTTTATGCAAACAATAATGGGCCAGTCCTGAGGACTGTCCTACAGATTGCCACTCCAGCCCATTTTCTTTTGTGGAAGAAGGTAGCTCCACTGGGAGAAGGCTCCATCCAAAACTCTGAGGTTCCTTCAGTGGGAGCTGGGGCATGTGCATTTGGGGGTCTGAGATAAGTAAAGGGTTTGATGAATAGTTGTTCAGGAGTTAGACTATACATTTAATAATCCAACTTTTCCTGAGCAACTATTTTACTTAATTTCATCAAGAACCCTCCAAATACTGATTTAAATCTTTTGGAGGGTTCCAGTGCAGTGGAATTCACCAGTGGAAAGTTCAATTTCCTGGGTCGTTCCTTCAGAATGTGCTACTATGGAAATTCCACAGGGTCCCTATTTACAAGTTCCACCCATGCTTGAAGAACAGCTGACTGACCAGCAGAAGATCCAGTCAATATTTCTCTTCTCAGCATGTCTGATGATTTTTAACTTGATCTTGGATTGATATTCCCTTATTTTAGATCACTTAATCACTGCGATCAGTGTGATTCTATCTACTTTACCCTATCCCTCCATAATTTTGAATGCTTCTACAAAATTGCCGCAAACTCTTCAGTATTGACAAAAACACCTCCCATTTTGGCATGCAACAAACAAATAAACATAAGATTTTTGTCTTTGAAATAGGATAGTGTTCATCATTTTATAATTATTGTCCATTCAGTTTGGGGTAATGACCTCAAAATCATTCTTTTTGCCTTCATAATACCATGTACAGCATTCTCGCTTTATCCTTCTTGTGATCATCTATTTTGCCGTTTAGATTCCAGACAAAATGAATAACAAATGGAAACCATGTGTGTTGTTTAAGTACCTACTGGTTAAAAGCAAAACATATCCATTGTTATTAAATGAATACCAGGCAGGTTGAAACAAACCACATTGAACAGTCAAACTTCTGACCAACAGGCTAAGTGTAACAAAGAAAATTAAGTATAGTTTTTTTAATGTTCACTAGAACTTTTCTGCCGCTTGTATGATTTGTAACTAAGTTGATTCATCTTTGTATTCCTTTGCTGAATTTTATCACAAGTAAAAAATGTTGGTACAGCGTTACTTCAACAAATAGTGCACAAACATACTTTAATACATGTTGAGTCTTTGCTATTTCTATTTTCCACACACTAAAATAAAACCTCAAAAAATCAGTGATGTTTCAATTTGGGCTGTGATTTTGTGAGACACAGGCATGGGAAAAAATTGAGAATCTAATAGAGTAAACCCAATAACCCACTCCTGGTATTCAACCTAATGGAGCTGGAATTTATTTTAAGATTGCGAGCATCTTTATTTCAGATTGACTCTGGGTCCTTCTTAATTCATATGACTCAGTCATTTAACCATGAGGCACACAAGGGAGTTATGAGAGTGGGGATATTTTCCATGCCCACAATACTTGATATTCATTAACATTGTATCTACATATGTAAATAAAATTATACTATTTGCTTATGGTGCATATTAAGGCATGTACTCCAATATTTTGAGAGGACAGAATGATTTCTATTCGAGTTTCAATTTAGAATGCAGGCTAAATGTTTCTTTTACAATCTGTAAGCTTTACGGGTAGCACTGTATAGGAGTCTTCAGTTGTAGTGTCACGTTTGCTTGGTAAATTCACCTACACTTAAATGTAACACATGCATTAAATGTTAAGTAATAGTGTATGTTATATGAAAAGACTCTGTGATTCCTCAAACTTTTACATAATTTTAATATTGTTTTAAATGTTTGAATTTTTTTTCCCTAACTATGTAAACCTAACCATTGTTTAACACCCAACACTCTAACTCTGACCAACCATGATATAGAGCAATTTATTGTATTTAGCCTAATCCTTGGGTATACCTGTGCTTCCTGTGTCAATAACATCACAGTCTCTTTGAAATGAATACCTGTCTTTTCTAATCTTGGGGTGTTCTGCTCACCTCTGTGTACTCTCTCAAGACACATAGGTTGTGTTAGCAAATGACTGCATATTGGTCTCTTCATTGTTAATTATAGCATTAGCATGGGGAAGCAATGGAGTTCTGATGATGTCACTGGACTAGTAATCCCAAACTCTGGGTTAATGTTTTACGGCTATGGGTTCAAACCTGCCCATGGTAAACATAGAATTCGAATTGAACTAAAGATCGAGGTTAAAAAGCTAGCTTAATTATGTCCATTGACTATCATTGATCATCATCATAACCTGTTGATTCACTAATGTTCTTTGGGGAAGGAAATCTGCCCTCATTACCTGGTCTGGCCTGCATATGATTCCAGACTCTCTGGTTAACTGTCTTAACTGCCCTCATGGGCAATTGGGATAGGCATAATGTCCTCATCTCATGAATGAATAAAAATAATATGCAAAAATTCCAACTGGGGAAGCATGCAGTCTCTGAACTTTGTCTGATGCTGAGCATTCTTTATATATTGCAACCCACCCTCTTGCCTGTCCAACATTATGGTACCCTCTTAACCAACAAACTCATTCTCTCAGGATAAAGGGAACATTAGAAATTTGATCAAGGTGACATTATGATGGCAGGTGGAGAGGGCATTTTCACTACAGCAACAAAAGAAAAGGAAGACTAAAACAATCAAGTCCTCTGCCCAGTGTCCATCTCCATCTCCGTCACCGTCACCTATCCCAACTCTGCAATTTTGATGAATGTAGTGCTTGAGAATGGAAGGATACCACCAAAAGGAATGATATCTTGCCCTCATCATGTGAACAGGATCCTCCATGTTGCTTTGTCTGTATTCTGGGGGGCACAATGTCTGAAGATTATGTTCTAGAATCATCTTCAAGAAAATTGGCAGAAAATAAACACATCATACCCTGTAAAAGATTAGACAGGATTAAAAGCAAGGAGTATCAACCATGAATACGTATGTCAGAAGTAATTTCCATTTATACAGAGTACACTAGACTCAATTGGTGATATGTGATAAGTTAACAACAGCAAGCAGGAAATTAATGTCAATTTGGCAGTGACCTTGGCAACCTCAGCTTGAGAGGGGGAAAACAGCTGGGGTTCTTATTCCTTATCATCGTATACCTTATCATCTTAATTATATGCAATATAAAAGTATAAGTGTGTTAAGGATCTGTATAGATGACAAAGAAAGACTTGCATTTATTGAATGAACCATCATGTCCAAGTTCTGCTATGCAGCTGTTTGATGTCCAGTTACCGTTATAATGTATATGTATTGACAGAGTCTGGAAGTATTAGGACAAGAAAAAAATTACTTTAATGAGGCTTCTATGAAAGAAAGTGTGTGGGAATTAGGAAGCCAAAGAGGTTCCTGGAGAATATTATCAAAGTAACTAATGACTCCCTCAGATGTGCTTTCTGCTTTATGAATTTCAACTGTGTATCATCTCAAGTGGTAATATGTTTAATTAGCCACAATGTAATGCTGTCACTGAACTCTTCCTACTGTGTGATACACTCTGATGCACCAGCAGTGAGTGGTTGGGAGGAAGGCTGAGTGACTGAAGAGGGCATGCAAGAGACTAGAGTCTGAGGACTGAAAGTTAACTGCTCGGATATAAAACAGGAGGAGGTTGCGAGAATGGGATGTAATATGGTCATGAACAGATTATGCATTAGATGACTCTACAACTGTAGGGATGATTAAGGAAGAAATATTGATTTCAATGTTACTTAGCACAAAACAGGATGTGTGTGGTCAAGTGTAAGTTTTGGAAGCTTGGTCATTTGAGAATAGCTTATTATTTGGGAGTCACAGTGATATGGATATTGAATGTAGATCATGCTAAGCTTGGCTGTTATGCCCCGAAAGGGCAGTAAATTGGAATTGAAGAGATTTGATGGTTAATGAAATTGTAGTTGTGTAGGTAGCCCACAAGCCTGTTCCTACATTGCCAAAATCCACTTTCATGCTAAAAGAGGTCCAAAATTTTTTTTTTTGTACACTTGAAACAACAATTCAATTTCAGGAAAAGCTTCAAAGAATCTTCAATCAATGCAGCTCACAAAGATATTCATTTATGTGTACTGCTGCTTTTTCTCTCTTGCTCTTTGCCATTATTATTGGAGTTTTCAGTGTTCTTAGCAGCAATGATGTTTGTTTTGTACCTTTTTATCCCATAGAATGGATATGACACAATTGTAGGAGAGCGTGGAATCAGACTTTCAGGAGGCCAAAAGCAGAGGATTGCTATTGCTAGAGCTCTTGTTATGGATCCTGTTCTGCTGCTGCTTGATGAGGTTAGTTTGATGGCCGTGGTATTTATTTTCGTACCTACCTTAGAATAGCTTTCTGCTTTACAATTTTGACTGTCTACCATCCCAAGTGATAATGTTAAATTAGTCACAATGTAATGCTTTCTACTTTCAGTGCTTTCAGTGAACTCTTTCTACTGTGTGAAATAACTTCAAGCCTTTGAAAAATGTAGCAGTTCTGCTTCTGTATTATCTCATGTTTAGGGAAAATTCACTGATTTCTACTTCAGTCATTGTTAGAGCTCTGTGGTTGCCGAACTTGATAACTGGAAGAGGTAATGAATGCTTTGCTCACCATGTTTTAATATTGATAATTATTCAGCGAACTCAGCAACAACTTGATATGAACCAATGTTCTCATTTCAAGTAATGCTGTCATGCGAGAGAGCAAACTAGTATATTACTAATGATTCCTGCTACCACTACAGTTCCTGCAAATACAAGCAATTTGTCTAAATTCTCCAGTATTTTTATCCAAGTTTTCTCCAATGACTTTCATAATTATGAGCCTTGCACAGCAGTAGTCAGGTTGTTCACACTTGGCTGCAACAGCAGCATCCCTTTTACCTGGATACATCAGTTTTGTTTGGTCTTTTAAGGATGTAGATTAAATAGGCAGCAATACTGGATTTGGAGAGTTTTTTAAAATAATGGTTCATTGTGATGGATATAGTTGCATTTTCTTCAACAGGGAGGTTGGCGTAGGTAACCCAGGGTTCTGGATGACTTTTCACTAAACAGTGGCAGAAATGAGATCTTCATCTATCTAGGCCTCCATGAGATGAGTACAAACACAGTATAGGCTTGTTTGTGAAAATCTCTCACAAACAGTAGTTTCAGCCCTCAGAAATCACCATCATGCAACCTGTGACAAACAGACCTGGTTTAGACATTCAGGAAATGTTCAGCACAAGGCAGTAGTGCGCAAAGTGCGGAGCTGGAAAAAGCACAGCAGGTCAAGCAGCATCAGAGGAAGAGGGGAGTTGACGTTTCAGGTCAGAAATTTGCCTTTCACCAATTAAAGGTTCTGACCTGAAACATGGACTCCCCTTCTCTTCCGATGCTGCTTGACCTGCTGTGCTTTTTCCAGCTCCATGCTTTATCCACTCTGATCTCCAGCATTTGCAGTTCTCACCATATCCAAGCACAAGACAGAAATCAAACTTCTCAAGAAAAGTCTTTAAATTATTTGATAGCTTGAACAGACCAATGCACTGTTGGGTAAAATACAAGTACAGGTAAGAATAGTGAATAAACAGGGCTAAGTTTATCAATATGGGTGACTGCAGATAAAGAAATTGATCATTTCTTCATTTGGTGCTAACTGTCCCCAGTTGACACATTCTTCCAATTCAATGCGCATCTGAACATTCTCATCTGAGACTGCAGAAGAAGAGATTAGACTTAAACTTTCTCTTAGGATCTAATATAAATTAGTAAATTTCCAGAACTGAAGTTATTTTGAGCAAATTTGTTTTTGAACAAACAAACGAATCCTTGTGCTGAATCATTATCAGTATTAAAACATTGTTAGCAAGCCTTCAAACTATTCATTTTCTCTTCCAGTTATATGTTAAGCAACCACAAACTTTAAAGATTTTTTTAAAATCTATTTTTCTTTATCAACCCATTCAGCAATGTTATTACACACCTCTGGAGTAGGTGAGATTTGAACCCAGGCCCCTCAGTCCAAGGATAGGGACACTTACCACTGCACCACAAGAGCTCCTTCTAATAATCTTTATAACTTGTGTCTTCATTGGTAAAATAAGATCAAATAATTTTACTTGATTGGTTTTAGTGTTATCGTATTTAATTCCATGGATTTCAATTTGCTGCATTAGATCCAAGGGCATTTACTCACAGTAGTTAAAATGTAAGTGATTTTGGTGAGTATTTCAAGAACAAAGTAAAATAAACTTTCTGCAGTTAAAAGCTAGAAATTGGGTGAATTTCTACCTAGTAGATGACTGCCAGTAAGTGACAAGATGTTAATCCAATTTTTGGGTTCACAGCCCTCCTTCCCATAAGAGCAGAGTTTAGTCAGCCTGCATTAGTCATCAGTAACCTGAGATTCAAATCAGTAATTCAACATACATATATAATCAGTTTTAATGCCTATCAAATATAATTATTTCTAATTTGGAATTATACTATTATGGATAACCTTTCATGTGTATGAAGGTATTCAATTGACAGGAATGTTTCAGAACCTTGAACAATAAGTTTTCTTTTAAATCATCACAGCATGATTTGGTGAAGCAACAGAATTGGCAGTTTGATATTCCTTTTGCAGTATTTCATTGGGCAGATTTTGTGCAGATGGTGGGGGCATTTTGTCTGCCACCACCACTATATTAACAAATTGGGCTACCTGTTTTTAAAAAGAAAACAAAGCTACCCAATAGTATGATATTGCTGTGGTGACTTGACCAAACAGAAAATAAATTAGAGTGGTGTTGGAAAAGCACAGCAGGTCAGGCAGCATCCGAGGATCAGGAATATCGACATTTTGGGCAAAAGCACTTCGTCGGTCCTGCTGTCTGACCTGCTGTGCTTTTCAGCACCACACTAATCGAGGCTCTGATTTCCAGCATCTGCAGTCCTCACTTTTGCCTAAACAGAAAATAGACCCATGTCTGTCAGTGGAGGCACGTTGTACACTTCAGTTGTTAACCAATTAAACTGGCTGGTAGTTCATGAAGCTTACCAGTGCCAGGACTGCAAGCATCAGCATAAAAAAGCTCAATAGTAACCCTGATCCAGCTATGTCCCAGATATTTTTAAAGGAGAGGGATTAGGTGCATTGGCGAGAGGTTTGAGGCATTAGGTTTTGGCGGCCAGGTGAGAAGGCACAAAGGGACGATGATATCATGGTTGGGGAAGTTAGAGGAGAGGTCCCTGATGCTCTGAGCATCTTCTCTCCTGCTTTCCCCTACCCCACCTCCAGCAGGCCGCCTGGCTCGGATATAGGACCATTAACACAAGAGCTCCTGACCAAAGTAAATAGATTGAGGTACATAATTGCTACCTAATAAGTCTGTTAAGGGCATCAATCAGCCTAAGGGTGGCTCAGCTAGTGAGTGCCTTATCCCATTGCCCTCATTTAAATAGTACTGGCTCAGGGTTGTGTAGGAATATGGTAGGCTACTAGCCCTTCATATTTTGCATGCTTCTCACCAACAGCATGTCCTGCCAGGGACCATAAAATCCAGCCCCAGAGGAAAGTTTGTTGGCCCAACATTGAACAGTGAAAGGAGGTCATTGTCTTTCTTGCTCCTTATGTAACACAGGAATCTTGTTGGCCAGTTATTTTGATAACTAAACCTCCCTATTTTTAAAGCAATAAGTTATTCAGGTCTGTTAAATCTCTATCATTGTGCTATTTTGTAGTTAAAAGTGTATTTTTATTCTAGATGCTATGTTCAAGACTACAATATAGAAAGCAGAATTAGGCTATTGAGTCTACTCTGCTATTTGATCACAGCTGATCTGTTTCTCAATTCCATTCTCCTGTCTTCTCTCCATAACCCTTGATCCCCTTACTAATCAAGAACCTGTTTATCTCCATCTTAAACACATCCAATGACTTGACCTTCACTGCCTTTCAGCGGCAGTGAGTTCCCCAGATTCACCACCCACTGGCTGAAGAACTTCTTCTGTTCTAAAAATAGAACTAGAAATAGACACTAGTTTACTTCACCTGACGAAAGAGCAGTGCTCCAAAAGCTTGTGATTTCAATTAAACTGTTGCACTAAAACCTGGTGACATGTACCTTTGTCCACCCCAGTCCAACACCGGCATCCCCACATCAGTACTAAATGGTCATCCCTTTACTCTGAGGCTGTGCCCATGTTTCTCCTAGAGGAGAGGCATCTTCATGTCAACTCTATCCAGGCCTCTCAGTATTCTTTAAGTTTCAACAAGATTTCTCTCATCCTCCTTAACCTCCTCCAAGGACAGTCCTCAACAGATTCTGTTGACAAGTCCTTCATTCTAAGGATCATTCTTGTAAACGTCTGGATTTCTGTGAACATAGCATTTGCCATCCTAATTGCCAAGTGAACCTATACATTGACCTTAAAAGAATCCTGAACTCGGACTCCCAAATCCCTTTGTGCATCAGATTTCTCAAGGCTTTCCCCATTTAGAAAATAACCTATGCACCTATTCATCTTACCAAATTGCATAACCTCACTTTGGAGTCCATCTACCACTTTTTTTGCCATCTCTCCTAACCTGTCCAAGTCCTCCTGCAGCCTTCGCACTTCTTCAACAATACCTGTCCCTCCAGCTACCTTTGTGTCACCTGCAAACTTTGCAGCAATGCCCTCAGTTCCTTTGTCCAGATCGTTAATGTATGATGTGAATAGTTGTGGTCCTAACACAGATCCCCGTGGAACTCCACTAGTCACCAGCTGCCATCTTAAAAAAGACCACTTTATCCCCACTCTCTGCCTTCTGCCTGTCTGCCAATCTTCTATCTGTGTCAGTACCTTGCCCCTAACATCATCCCTTGCAATTTTATTCAGGAGTCTCCTGTATGGCACCTTTCCAAAGATGCTCTGGAAATTCCACTTGGTCATGTACACTGGTTCTTCTTTGTCTAATTTGCTCATTACTTTCTCAAAGAATTCTAGCAGATTTGTCAGGCATAACCTCCATTAAAAGAGGCCAAGCTGACTCAGTCTTATTTTACCAGACACTTTCAAGTACTGTGCAAACCCCTCCTTAATAATGGACTCTCAAATCTTAACCAAGGTCAGGCTACCCAGCCTGTAATTTACTATCTTCTGTCTTTCTCCCTTCTTAAACAGGGGTTGTTATGTTAGCCATTTTCCAGTTCTCAGGGACCCTCCCAGACTCCAATGAGTCCTAAAAGATCACCACAATGCCTCCACAATCTCCTCAGCTATCCCCGTCAGAACTTTGGGGTGTAGCCCATCTAGTCTGGTGATTTATCCACCTTCGAACCTTTCAGCTTCCCCAGCACCTTCCCCTTAGTGATGGTCACTACACTCACCTCTGCCCCGACTCTGAAAGTTTTGATATGCTCCTGGTTTCTTCCATCACGGAGACAGCTGCAAAGTACGTATTCAGTTGCGCCGCCATTTCTTTGCTCCCCATGACTACTACTTTGTTTTCACTTTCTAGCGGTTCAATGTCCACTGTTTCCCTCTTACTTTTTCATGTATCTTTAAAAAAAATCTAGCATTCTTTTGTATTACTGGCTAGCTTACCTTTATATTTCATCATCTCCCTCTTTATTGCTTCTCTAGTGTCCTCTGCTGGTTTTAAAGGCTTCCCAATCCTCTGATTTCCCATTGATCTTCACCATGTTGTACGCTTTCTCTTTTATGTTGTCCCTGATCCCCTGGCAGCTGTGTATCTGTGATATCCGTATCATACTCACCAAATTCAATCTGTGCTATAAGTTCATTCATCTTGTTTTGTATTCTGTGCATATTTAAACACAACACTCTTAGTCATATGTTGACTCACCACCTTCCCCTTACCTATTGTGCCTGAAGTTAGATTTCTAATTCTTTACATACTCTCTGTCCTATTACTTGTTCTGAAAACTTCAATAACCTCTCCTGATCCCTCTCCTTACCCCTCTCCTTTAACTTTTTCATGGTTCATTTGCATGGAGAAACTAACCCCAACTACTGAAGTTCCCTTCTACATTAATATTTTTAATAATTTTAGAGTGCAAGGAAGTTGCTCCCACTCTAAGGGTTTCAGTCTATTCTAAGTAAGTTTACAAAGTGACCAGGAAGTTCATGAAACCTTCTTGACACTACTTCAACCCAACTCGAAATTGTGACTTGATATTATTATACTGTAACACGTGGTCATGGCGTTAAACCCAGGTGATAGGAATACCTGTTCCACAATTTTTGGATCCCCTCACTTCTGTGTTCAGTTGGGTAGGTGCCAGAGCATTGCTGCAAATTAGAACCTGCATCTCATACCATTAATGTTACATTGTTACAAAATAATCCTTGTTATTTTCTTTTCACATTATTGTTAAACTGCATAAACCTGTACAAAACGTATCTTCCATCAATGCATTGGACATTGGATTTAGCTTATTGAATACGTTATGGGATTTGTTATGCTATAACTTATAAAAGTAAAAAAAAAAATTAGGATCTGAATGCCTTAATATAAATGGGATTGTGAAGTACCACTCTAATTTTAATGCAGTCTAGTTGGAAAATCAACTAAGCACTAAACAAGTTTTTTTTTATTCTCTTAATAAAGTTGCCCTGAAACTACACAATCCATTTTTAATTTAAATTAATTGATAATTCTTCATTACCTTCTAATCCATGTCGTGTTCTTATATTATGCATGTTTGTGTTGGTGTTTAGTGTTGCTGTTTTGTGATTATTTAGTGTAAATATAAAAATAAGTCCTTCACTTTAAGATAGAGTACGCTGAAATACTATTGGGTTAGTAACTAAATATAGGATTAGTAGTGTCAGTGACACTTTTTTGGTTTTGTTTAATTTTTTTAAATAATGAAAAATTATTACAATGGTAAATACCTGTGCAAGCATTAAATTATGCTAATATTTAGAAACTTTTGTGTTTTGCAATGTGTTGACAAATGTGGACCATTCCAAATCATTTGCCGTTTATTATTTTTATGGTGACAAATGGCTCCAAATTAATTGGAAAGGTGTAAAATGTCTTGTTTCAGATATAAGCAATGTTTCCCTGGGTTAGAAACAAATCCTTCTGAAATTGGCCAAATGTTAACAACAGCAACATTCGAAAATCAATTAAATTTTCCTCAGTGTTTTCTACAATTATTTCTGTATTCAAAGGTATGTTATGCAGTTTCAGGCTGTTGTCCTGGATGTGGACCTTATTGTGCTTCCTCTGTCCTACGAATGCAGACATGAATAGATATGTGGACAACTGATTTATCCATTAAAAGCCAGGTCTAGCTGGACCAATTGAAGCAGGATCAGATTCTACTCTTATCAAAAAGTTGCTTACTATTGCAGGATTATCCTGAAATGTAAGGTTATATTTGATCTGCTTCGAGGCTTTATTTCATCACCACCACCTCCTCCTGCCCACGTAGGACTTGATTCACAACAAAGAGACCTGGGGGTGCAGGTACATAGTTCCTTGAAAGTGGGGTTGCAAGGAGACAGGGTGAAGAAGAAGGTGTTTGAGATGCTTGCCTTCATTGGTCAGAACACTGAATATAGGAGTTGGGATGTCATGTTGCACCTTTAGAGGACATTAATGCCACTTTTGGAGTATTGCATACAATTCTGGTCACCCTTCTATGGGAAGGATGTTAAACTTGAGAAGGTGCAGAAAAGATTTGCAAGGATGTTGCCAAGATTGGAGGATTGAGTTATAGGGAGAAGCTGAATAGGCTGGGGCTTTTTTTTCTGGAGCGTCAGAGGCTGAGGAGATTCTAAAATTAAGAGGAGCATGGTTAGGGTTGGGGAGTCCAAAACTAGAGGATGTAGTTTTAAGATGAAAGGGGAAAGATTTAAAAGGACCTGAAGAGTAATTTTTTCAAACACTGGTGTGTGTATGGAGCAAGCTGTCAGTGGAAGTGGTGGAGGTGGGTACAATTACAACATGCAAAAAGCACAGATGGATATATGCATAGGAAGGGTTTAGAGGGATAGGGTCCCAATGCTGTCAAATGAGACTAGGTTATATGATATCTGGTTGGCATGGACAACTTGGACCAAAAGCTATGTTTCCATGCTGTATCCCTCCATTCTAACACACACTTTTTTAGTCTGTGACATTATATGCTGTGTAAACTTTAAAACATTGAAAGTCCTGCTATCTGTGTTCTAATGCTTTTCAAATCTTCGGCACCCTTGACTCCTAGGATCCCTCATTTCTGCTGGCCTTTGGTTAAATGATATGTTCATTTTGAAATCCTTCTTTTCAAATCTGCCTCATGAGCTGACTGGCCTCAATCTCTCTAATCTCCTTCAGCCTACAATCCTCCAGAAGATTGATATACTTCTAATTACAATTTTTTACACATTGCTGGTTTTAAGCATTCCACAGTTGGTGATAGCTGTCATGTCCCTAAGTCTGGGAATATCCTTCATAAAGTTGTCTAATTTTCTTTTGCCCTTTAAAAGACTCCTTCAAATGTTTGGTCAACGAAATGGCTTTACAGCTACTCATCCCATAATATCTTCTTACATGCGTCAGTGTCATTTTTGTAATTCGTCTCTGAAGCACCTTGGGGTGTTTCATTACATTAGCACTGTTATACAACTAAGTTGTGTTCCTGCTTGCCTGTTCTTTTATATTGGCTTACAAATAACTTCGACTTTTATTTCTGCATTTGAAAGTCTACCTGGTTCCAATTTAGGATTCTTCAAAATAGTGAGGAGTATTACATAAAAGTGCCAAGCTTATAGAATGATAATCTGTGAATTTTCTCTCAGCAATTGGAAATCATGTGCTTAAATGTAGATTTTGAAAGCTTGATAAATTATTGACAATAAAATATAAGTTTAATTGTACCTTAACTGGAAGTAATCACTTATGTAAAGAATTCTGGAGAACCATAAGATAGGTATAGAAATACTCTTAATTTTCTTTTCTTTTAATATCTTCATGGGATGTGGATGATTTTGGCTGGACCAGAGGGCAGTTGAGAGTCGATCATATTGGTATGGGTCTGGAGTTGCATGTCAGTCAGACCTGGTAAAGATGACACATTTCCTTCCCTAAGGGAAATTTTGTGAACTAGAAGTGTTTTTCCCATTGCAATGGATTTGTGGTCATCATTAAACTGTTATTTCCAGATTATTGTTGAATTCAGATTCCACCATCTGCCATGGTGGGATTCAAACTCAAGTCCCCACAACATTACCTGGGTCTGTAGATTAATAAGTCCCCATCCACTTGCAGAGCACTTCAGAGAACACCTGCACCAACCAACCCCACTGCCCTGTAGCCGAACATTTCAACCCCACACACACACACACACACACACACCCCCGACTCTGCTGAGGATCTGTAGGTCCTGGGCTGCCTCCATCGTCACTCCCTTACCACCTGATGTCTGGAGGAAGAACGCCTCACCTTCCGCCTCGAGATCCTTCAACCCCATGGCAATGTGGATTTCACCAATTTCCTCATTTCCCCTCCCCTCACCTTACCCCAGCTCAGCAGCATCCTCATGACCTGCCCCATCTGTCCACCTTCCTTCCCACCTGTCTGCATCACCTTCCCCTCCAACCTGTCCCCTTTGACCCCACATCCATCCACCTATTGCACTCTCAGCTACCTCCCACCCCCAATTATCTCTCCACCCCCGTGCCTCCTAGCCTCGTTCCTGATGATGGGCTTTTGTCCGAAACGTAGATTTTCCTGCTCCTTGGATGCTGCCTGACCTGTTGTGCTTTTCCAGCACCACTTGACTCTGTAGATTAATAGTTTAGCGATAATACCACTAGGACATCACCTACTCATTACCTGTTAACTGTTACAAACCATTTAATGTCCATGCAAATCATGTGCTTCTATAAGAATTGGACTTGTGGGATTCCAAGGATTATTTTATTTCTTTTAAGTATTTCAGTTGCCCAGTGGGGTAGGGTTCCTGTCCAGAGCTTGTTCCCTCTGACCGTGTTTCTTTTTCATTTTGGTCCCTTTTTTTTCTCTTTTCACTTGCTTACCTTGTCCTGAGCTTGAGTGTTATCAGCAGTGGTGAGAGCCCAGAGCACAGATCCTGAGTAATTCCAGGGTGCAAGCCTCCACCCAGTCCCAGGGGACAGACCATCAGTGGGCCCAATGTAGAGGAGAGTGAGCCCCTAGTTTTCCACAGCACACACAGGACCTAGAATTGGCAGTTGGCAGAGGTGACATCGGTAAGGTTAGGCCCAGCAGCAAAAGATGATGCCTGAGGATTAACGACTTTGCTGGTTGTGTCCAGCACTGACAACTGCAAAGTAATGGCAGAAGGGCATCACAGCAGCATCAATAAGGTGGGCCCAGTGTCAAGAGACGCAACTCTGGCATTGGTTGGTCTGGCGCAGGTGAGGCAGTAGCTAAGGAGTATCAATCCAACAATAAAGATGGCACCTGCAGATCAACGACTTCAGTGTTGGTTGGGTCCAGTGTAGATGGCGACAAAATAGTGAAGGAGGGATTCAAATGCAGGTGATGAGTTGGCTCAGGGCCAATGGACATTCTTCAAGCTATATCTTTTTTTAAATTATTCTGACGGTGCCATTTTGTGGCAATAATTGAAGCTTTTCACTATTTTATTGTCTTACTGTAAAATACATGTGACAAATTCAAAGTCTGATCTCTATAATGTAAGAACGTTGTCAAAGCAGCCACATTTTCCATGCCATAATTTGACAAAATTATTTCTGCAAAATTATGATGGTATTTAAGTGTGTCAATTCCTAGTTTTGTTATCCTCCCAATTTTTTTTAAAAGCAAAGAAATATCATTACAGATGTCTTGCATTAAAATTCTTGAACTAAATGTGATGAGTTTAATAAACTTTAAGTTCCCCTCCAAGCCACTCATCATCCTGACTTGAAAATATATCGCCGTTTCTTCACTGTTGCTAGGTCAAAATTCTAGAATTCCCTCCCCAATGGCATTATGGGTCAATTCAATGGTGAAAGGTTCAAGAAGGCAGTTTACCACCACCACCACCTCAAGGGCAATTAGGGATAAGCAATAAATGCTGGCCAGCCAGTGACTCCCACATTCCACAAAAATGAGTAAAAATAAAATAATCCACTTCAACAAAATTTACTCTTTTTTTTTTTTGTAGATTGGTACGAACGACAGATTTGAACACTAATCAATATGTAGAATGAAATATCCATATATTTAAACAATAGTAATTTAAAGTTGATGTGCTCTATTTCTTCTGGAGTCCATTTTAAATCTACACTCTGTGTAAAGTTGAGAAAAATTTAATGTTTAAAAAATCATACTCTATAAAACAAATACAAGAGTACTGAGGATTAATTAATTAGTGAATTTTTTTGGAATTAATTTCAACTGCTTTTTGTGAAAGACTCTGTTTTGCATTAAAACACAGCATAAGCCTCTGAAATATTCATTCCGACAGTGATGCAAAATCACAAAAATAACTCCCTCTCTCTCTCTCTCTCTCCCTCTCTCTCTCTCTCTCTCTCTCTCTCTCTCTCTGGATTCAAAATAAAGACCAACTGTAAAATCAAAATACATTATGAAAGTTTACGATACAGGGAATAGCAAAGAAGTATGAAAATGTTGACTTGTAAGTCTGTTAGGGTTCATAAATGAATAAGCTAGTCATACGTTGTGTCAGTTAAGTTCACCTTGAAGTGTTGTAGCATGTGTTCAAAATTAGTGATTCGCCATTTAATACATTCTAAGGTGGACAGACATTGTGTAATCATTTTTACTGATTTTGAAGGAATTGTTTCATGGAAACTGCTTGAGAATTCTCTGCAGTCATTAATTTAATCTTTAAAATTGCTTCCATGTGTTGCAAATTACTTGAATGCTGCACTCTTGTGGCTCAGTGGTAGTATCCCTACCTCTTGACCAGGAGGAACGGGTTCACATCCCACCTATTCCAGTGGTGTGTAATAACATCATTGAATGGGTCGATGAGAAAAATAGGTAAAACAGCATTGTTGAGGGTGTAAACTGCAGTGAATGCCAATTCTGTTTCAGAAATTGAAAAGAAGCTACGATATGTATAAAACTTGCTGGCCAGTTGACATCTGGTGGTATTAACGTCCAAAATATCCATTTATTTCTGTCCTTCAGATGCTAACAGAGCATCTGTGCATTTCCATCATTAACTGCCCACCACCTCGAGAACACTTCTTTTCACTGATGTCATTGCCTGTTTTATGTTTGGTCTCATTATATCAGCAGTAAAAATGTAATGGTAGTACATGAAGAAATAAGTTTGGTGATGGTTTTTGATAGTAGATATCTGTTTATATTTCCATGTGCTCTTAAATTATGAGGTATAAAAAAGTGAACACTTGTATTACATGGTGGGGATCACAGTGTAACATGCTAAGATTCTGATTCTGAGAGGTTGATTTGATATTTTTCCATATTTTATTACAATATATACATCCACTCACATCCTTTACAGCATGCTGGTGTATGCTCAAGGGCGTTATTGTTGAATAGCTAATTAATGAAAGTTTTTTGTTGGGTAGAAATGTGCAGCTTGTTTCCTGTGTATGATTTGTTTTATAAATTGGCCTGTATTTTAAAAAAAAAACTGACTTAAGTTGCATTCCATGAATTTACATGTTTAAAAAATTACGAAGCCAATACTACTATTTAAATGGAATCCAAGCTATCCTAAAACTATTATAAAACTCGATTTCCAACTGTACAAATGGGATCAGTGTAAATTATTTATTATAACATGGTCTTAACTTCAGTTATTGATCAAATATTCTGCAATTCAGTTAAAATTCAATAAATTTTGAATTGGTGACCATGTTTTCGAAATTGGTTTTAGTGTGTATGGCAATAAAAGCCAATGTTGGAAATTAACTCCAAGTTGAATCAGAATGTTATGGAAAAGAGAAATTCTAACTTTATGCAAGCTTGTTCAGAATGTGACTTGTTTTGAAAAATACAATTAGGACTTTTTTTTCCTGAACATCTTGTTTTCAGCTCTGAATAAAATCTCGCCCATAAGTAAACAGTACTGTAAAGGAGCTGCCTGGAATTTTTTATGGAAGCTATTGCTAGGTAATGTGTAGCTGAGACAATATATTACACACACAGTCAGCTGAGTAGCAATTTACATTGTTGCTGTAACATCGAACAAATTGGGCCGTGACAATTTTTTGTTCTCCTTTCAAGCCATGTTCAGGCTGAAGCTGGACACTGGATAAAGACAACTTGAACTTTCATGTTTGCAGCAACTAGTTTAATTTTGGAATAGCCACACTTAATTTGGATTAATTACTCAGTTACCCAAAGATAGATTCAGGAAAGATATTTTGCATCCATGTATGTATTATCTATGTACAAAGTGTTGCTTACAGTATTTCATTAATTCTGCCATTAGCTTAGTTTGGAATTACACCAGTTAGCATAATACTACGTTCTATAGAACTGAGTTAAAAATCACATAACACCAGGTATTAGTCCCAACAGGTTTAATTGGAAGCACTAGTTTTCACCTGATGAAGGAGCGGCGCTCCGAAAGCTAGTGCTTCCAATTAAACCTGTTGGACTATAACCTGGTGTTGTGTGATTTTTAACTTTGTACACTCCAGTCCAACACCGGCATCTCCAAATCATGACTATAGAACTGAAGGTTTGATCTAAAGTTTTGTAGCTGATCCTGACCTTGACATCAATGGGACACTACTTATCTCCATATCACTCAGCTAGGAAAAGTAGTAAGATCAAATTACCATTTCAGATTTGTGTCCAATGATATCCCTTAAAATCCCTTAGAGACAGCAGCAGTTATAGTTATAATTGCCAAATCCACAATACTTTAGGCTCACATGAAGACGAGGTTACTAAGAGGTTTCATGAGTTACAAAAAGGACTCTGCAATGGTTCTGCAACTCAGCATTTCAACACCTGTAGAGTAAGGGGGAGCAACCTTGGGAAACCTACCAAACTCAAATCGATATGTGATGGGCATTACCAGGCAACAGTCAGTAATAAGGATCATCAAAGATGTGAACAGCAGTAGGAAAACTGAAAATGCACCGTAGAGAAGTTTATCATTCGAAATAATCTGTACAAAATGTCTTGTCTATCAACCAAGTCAGAAATTTGATTCATTTCACATGTATGGTCAATTCTTGTCAATTTGGAGATGCATAATTTTTCATGCATTTGTATTGTTCGCGAGAGCATCTGTCTGCTGTTTTTCTTCAGCGCATTAACCTGAACTTTATTGTTGGATGATTTGAACTTTTTTAGCTCAAAAATACTTCACATTAATAGGACTGGATAGTAATTGGATAGCAATCAATCTAATGGGTGGCAAGGTTATGATTTTCTTGAGCTGATGCCAAAGTGTTTAGGAAATTCTGATCCTCTAAGAGCACAGCTCATTAGCGAGGGTGTGGGTGTCATCGTATTGCAATGAAAAAAGTGTAGGTATTGAGCAACATTTGGCAAACCAATCTGAAGGGACATAATAAAATTAGAGCTGGGTCAGTTAAGAGTAAAATAAGGAACCATTTTTCCTTAGAATAGACAGTGAAAATCTGGTTACTGTTCTTTCTAAAGATTAAGTACCAGATCATTTGAATTTTTCAAGACAGAGAATTGTTTTTCTTTTTGTTGTAAAAGGTGTTTCAGAGACCTCTAGAGAAAAAACAGTTAACATTGAAGTCACGGTTTAACCATGATATCATTAACTAATATGACACATTTCAGGGTCTGAATTACCCCATCCTCCCCTCAGTATTTTTCTTCCTTGGGATGAACTTTTGCTTTACCATCCAAATTACCCCAAAAAACACCTGCCATTGTTGCTACTGTCTTGCCTATTAGGCTTCCCTTTCAATCTGGCAAGCAACTTCCTCATGTCTTTGCAGTTACCTTTACTCTATTGTAATATTGATATATCTGATTCCACTTTCTCCCTTTCAAACTGCAGGGTGAGTTATATCATATTATGGCCACTGCCCCTTCGGGGTTTCTTGAACTTAACCTCCATAATCAAGTCTGCCTCATTACACATCAACTCCAGAATTACATGTTCTTTAGTGGGCTCTACTGTGCCTCTACATGTAAAATATTGCTATGTCATAGCAAATTGAAAGGGAAGATTCCTCAACAGAAGTGAATGTGAGACATAAGATATGAACAGGTGCAGTCTATTGAGCCTGCCCTGCCATTCAACAATTGAGTAATTGAACATTTCAAGGCCTTTTGCCCAGCACGTCGGCAAGAATCTCCCAGCCCTCTGGTGGTAAAGAATTTTGAAGGTTCACTGAGTAAAAGCAAGTTCTCTTCATCTTGGACCTATGTGAGAAACAAAAGCTCACTCACTTTAATAATTTCAGTCCGAGACAAATATCTGAATCCGCCATTTATTTATACACCTATAGGTGGGTGCCCTGTCTCATTACCAGGTAAGGTAATGACAAAATGCACACCAAATCCAACAAACTCTCGAAATTTATACAGTTTGAATCCCCATATTTTTCCTTATTCCATTGTCTGTTCCCTGCTTCGCTTACGTCACTCATTTCCTTAAGACTTATCCCACAACTTCTGTTTATCCTGTCTTGTCCGTGACAAACTCTTATCTCTGACTCCCATAAGGGTGTTTGACGTCAGTCTATTATAGATTATTGATTAAGCATATCTTTTCTTCTATCAGCATCTATTTCCATCCAGAGGCCACTTTGACCTCTTTGATTAGGGTTTGTTCCTGTGTCCCCGTGTAAGGGGGAAACAGATGCTTTCCTGTTTGCCCATATATCCACCATTGTTCTGTATTCATGTCTCATGCTTTCTTTTTGCTGAATATGTATTTTCTCATTCCTATTCTGTATCAGAATTTATACTTGCAGAAATAACATTAATTCGTTTATATCCCACAACCTAGATGACAACCACTTTATTTTTAAAATGTTCCCTCAGTTCTAGATTCCCTAATTAGGGGAAACTTCTTACCTGCATCTAGCCTGTCTATCCCTTATGTAATTTCTAAGTTTCAGTGAGATTATTTCCCATTTTTTAAATCTCTCGACCATACAGGCCAGGTCTGCGGAATCTCTTTCCATAGGACAGTCCACTATCCTCAGAACAAGTCTAGTGAACATTTGCTGCACTCCCTGTAAGGCAGTAATATCCTTCCTGAGGTGATGAGACCAAACCTAAGCACAGATTTCCAGGTGAGATCTAACCAAGCTCCAATATAATTAAAACAAGACTTCACTACTACTGTACTCTTGTGCTAAAGGCTAACGTAAGATGCTGAGGGTTGGCCAGTGGTAATATTAACTCTTAGCTTGTGTTGTGGATACTTACATGGATACAAAGTCTAGATTCAAAGGTCTCATCTGCATAAACGCTACTGCATTTTGTTTTTACCATGCATTACAGAATTGATGCATTTCCAGTCGCTTATTAGATTTTGGAAAAGATGGAAATGCGTGTGCTCAACTTGGAAAGGTGTAGGATTTGTTTTATTTCAATATACCTATATAATCCAAATCTTAAAGTTGTTTTTGTATCAGAATAAGCCTCTTAATAAAGCATTTTTTTGGTTTAGTTTGCATAGATTTAAGGTTAAAATATTCAATGAACTGCTTTTGTTTGCTATTATGCTGATCAGTAAGAGCTAGTGTTGGGAACTGGAGATAATACTGACAATAGATTCTAAAAATAGAATTAAGAATTTAAACTGGTTAATTTTGGACAGTTAATTGGTTCCTCAATTTGACTCCAGTTGTGCAAATCAATGCAAGTACTGAGGATCACCCACTAATCCATCAACGTGACATTTTTATAATTGCTAATTGCTGTTAGATAAGGATAGTCTCCTGCAGAATGAATTTCGGAACCTTATTTTTACATTGAGCCTTTTAATCAGATTTAAATTCACTTCACCTTTCTTCTCTGTCAAATCCATCATAAAAATTAAGAGTTCCAGCTGTCAAGTGTCTTGTATGAAAGTTCACACTGGATATCTGGCCATTGCTTCAAAGATTTAGGTAACATTCTTTCAAAAGAAAAGGGCACTGGTTCAACTTAAACCACTTAACACTTCATTTATCAAAATCAGTATCAAAACAAAGCATCGATAGCTGATATAATGCATTGAAGTTAGTAGTTATTGGGGTATCCACTAACTTACTGCTGAAGCTATTGATCATGAATTGCAAGCTATAGATGATTGTCCTTTCATAAAGATTTTAAAAAAGCTTCAAGTATTTACTTGATACAATTCACCCAAAATTGGCCAAACCAGTTCTAAAGTTTAAGATTTTCCTGGAGCAAATAATATCCAAAGGAAATCATGTTCCCACCAATGTTTTTGCTATTTTTAAAGAAATATTGCACAGGAAACCAGCCTCACTCATACGACTAGTCATATCCCCAAATTGAATTGTCACTATGTATGCTTATTGGTGGTTTGCAGACCTTTGGGTAGACTTTTAAAACCGTTTATTTCATGGGTACTAATAAGCATCATCTTGGAAAAAAAAGAGAGATTAAGCATGTAATTTCCTCAAACTGACAGCACCAAAGAAATTGGTAAATGATGCAATATAGTGTTTGTAATTTTCAGGTATTTAAACTAAGGTTACTCACAAATGGTAGACTAACTACTGATTAAAAATGCTTACCTCTTGTCATGAAAATATTTTTAGTTATTTTACAGCTGCACCAGGTCACCACTCTTGAATACATGAAATTAATTTTGTAAATCTTTTCTCAAAGCCATTCCAGAACACTTGATTGCAGTGTTGCTTGGAAGATTTAGGTTTGATGCTTATGTTAGTATGATCAAAAAATTCAAGTCTGTAAACTAACAACTTAGGTAAACATTTGTTCCCAAATTGTCGGTTTTACTCTTAGTGTAAATAATTTATCCCTAAATCAGATAGATTTCTCAGATAATGGTTCAAGAATATGCTTGGTATTTCTGGTTTAGTTCCTTGTTGGGGTGTTGCTTTGAATTTTTTTTATCTGTTAGAAAATGAGTGCAGCAGCATTTGTAGTTCTCTCTCCAACCTGCATTCCAACTGAGTGCTCCACTGTGCGCTTGTGTCTGCAGGATTTATCTTTGTGTATTCACAGTTCATATCTCCTATTTACCCAAATGTTATGTAAAGCATATTATCGTATGAATTTCTAGACTTGAAGTATTAATTGTCCCCTTTTTGCATCCCCTCTCCCATTCCAGTAAATGATATTCCCTTGAGGACCTTTCAGTTCTGAATACTCTTAATATAATGGATCAAATATGAACAGATCAAATTAATGGAGTTTATTTTGTCTTTAAAGGAAACAAAATATATGCAAGTTGCAAGAATTGCTTTGGTTATAATATGAAATGGTATTGTAATTACATACTAAACAAATCTACAAAGATGTTATTATATACAGTGGCTAGAAATCTTCTACTGTGGATTTTTGTCAAGAATGCAATTGTGTTTGCAATCATGGTAAGGTTTTGTGGGGGGGGAGAAACCACACAATACAGTTCTGACTGGCTATTATTTATTGCCCTAAAGCGAAATAACAGTTGTTTCCTGCTGCTATAGATAATGGACATAATATAACTCAGGCTTAAGAGCTCCATTTAATTCTGGTTTACATTAACCCTGATAATCTTATGCATTTACGAAGTCCCATAATACTGTGGTGGACATTGAAATGATTTGATTGAATGTTGAGTGGATTATGAAAACATGCCAGATTCTCTCTCTCACATTTTTCTGGTTTACCAGGCTACAAGTGCATTGGATGCAGAAAGTGAGCACCTCGTACAAGAGGCCATTGATCGGGTTATGCAAGAGAGAACGGTTTTGGTAATTGCACACAGGCTTTCAACTGTAAGAAATGCCTCTAAGGTAAGTTGAGAAACTATTTTAGTTTTAGGGGTGAGGGGAGATCTATTCTTTTTCAAAAACTTTGTAGTCCTATTGATTACTGCACTCTAAGAGACCATCTTTTGGTTGTGAATTAATTGAGAAGTTAAATATGACCTTCATGTCATATAAATGAGAATCTAAAATATTAACTGACTTTCAAAAAAGAATGGTGAAGCTGCTCAAGATGCTGTATTCAGAAATTTTACAATGCAGCAGACCTTTTTGGCCAGTTGAATTTGTGCCAGCTTTCTGAAAAAGCTATTTGCTTAGCTCAGTTCACCTACTCATTTTCTTTTTAAATATATATCAACTTTTGTAGATATAAGGATTCTACTTCCAGTTTCAGTAGATTATTTCATTTCCTAAGAAAACAGTGCTTTTTTTTAATTTAAGATCTAGAGTATCTGGGTGAGATGAAGAGAAATCTTTTTTACTTAGTAACTTGTTGCAATCTGAAGTGCACCACTGAAAGAGTGAAGGGCACTGATGCAGCATTAAGTTTCATAAGGGAATTCAATATCAACTTGAAGAAGGAATAAATTAGAGAACCATGGGGAAAGAGCAGAAGATTGAGACTATAGTTTTTTCAAAAGTTAGGTTATATGATTTTAATTTTTGTTATTCAGTCACTTTAAAAAATGCGCCTCTAAAATGGCTGTTATTTTGATTACCTCTGTCAGACTCTCTGTTAATCATCTTTGTTATAAGAATTTGCAACTATGCTGCATTTTCTCTCTATTATAATAGTGTTTTGTACCTGAATCATCTAAGTGCAGCTTATCTGCACATTCTTTTCCTATCTTTTCTATTTTGAAAATTTATATTTTAGAAAACAGCGGTTTAAGTATTTGTCCATCCACTTTTCAAGATTTTGTGGTATCTGAACTCCCAAATCTTTTGGTTGCTCTACTCCTTTTCCAGTTTTACCAACTAATATTTATGGTCGGATTCCTCCTCCCTACTTCAAATTACTCCACATTAAATATTCTCTGACATCTGCCTGTCCTCTTCCACTGCAAAACTATTTTGTTATTTTGGGAACAGTGTATTCAGGAAAAGAAAGCAAGCTGAAACTCAGAATTCTACATTCATTTTGTGGATAATCATTAGTATTGCCAAATAAAAGAATGGTTTCGATGCTGGCACAGCAGATTCTTTTCTGTACCTTTTTTTAAAGCACAATAGAAACTTGGCAAGCATTATTTCTTTTTTAATAAACAAAATTAATCTTGAAACAGACTAAACAAACTGACGAATATGATAGAAAGCATATGCACTCTGCAGGGATCCTCTTGATTTCATTCCCTAGAGTGTGGCCTAGTTACTCTTTACCATGGTAAATGTATACCTTCATGATTCTATCATGGGGGTTGGGGGTGTCCTTAAAATTTAGTGCAATCTTTTAATTGCAAGAAGTATACATGGACATCTGTTCTGCAATCATTTGCCCATCTTTCAATATATTTTCCAAGACCAACTCATGATTCTCATACAGAATAGTCCTTTTAAGTAAGAGTCTTTCTTGCTGAATATTAAATATTCAGCCTCCAGGGTCGTCATGAGAAGAGTTTAACAGCAGCTGTCTGCTCTGTATATTGAAATCAGGGTCTTGGATCTGCTTGTGCCCTCATCCTAAGATCTAGACATTTCTGTTGGAGGCAGACGTGAAATATCATCTCTCTGGGAGGAAATAACAGATGATGCTTAGATCAAAAGGCCCTTGAACTATTAAGTCTTTCACTTTGAAGAGTTTATATTGATTGAGCCTTCAGTTATATTGAAGGAGAACAACAGTGTTCACTATTAAAAGAAATGAACAATTTCTTACATTGGTCATGTGATTAAAAAGGTGCCTTGAAGTGGGAGAGGTGCTTCTCTTCAATGCTACGTGTTATCAACTTTGATTTCAAAGAGGAATTCCACTGAAAAAATTCAAGTAACTCTCATGCAACATTTTGCACAGTTTCAGCACCATACCACTTGATCTTGAATGGTATAGCTGCAACTAGACCAATCAGGCTTTCTGTTATCCCATCATATTATATTATATTCCATTTTGGAGCAATGTTGTTTCCAGCCCCAAACACCATTGGCTGTTTGCTTGGGTATGTTCCTTTAGGTTCATTGCTATCTTCACCTCTAGACTTGTACATCCAAGTAGGATCCACTTGACAGTAATCAAGAATGAGAACTATGGTGAATTCTTTCTTCTTTGCTCTAGGATGGTGACTTTAAACATAGCATCAAACACTGCTTAATTTGAATGTCCCAAACCTGAGACCTTTACAAGCATTGCTCGGGCTACTTAATTCTACTCTGTTATCCATCTCATCTATGGAAACCCTCTTCCCTACCTCCCCTAATCATTTCCTAGATATCCTGTTCCATTGCATCTTCCACAAATTTCACTTCACCCAGTACCATGCTGTTCATGTCCTAACATGCAACAAGACTCATTTACCCTTCTGTTCTCTGACTACTTTGAGTGTACTTTCTTTAAAATCTCGTCTTTGTTTTTAAGCTCCTGTTTTGCCAAACTGTTCCAATCTGTGTAGCAATCTATAACACTCAAGCCCTTCTGCTTCTCCAGTTCTGGCATTTTCTATGTTCCACTATCGGTAAATTTGTTTTCTGATGCCTCGGCCCTAAACTTGGGGTATTCCTTCTTTTCTACCTTTGGTTCTGCCTTAAGATGCCTTTGTCACTTTAGTATCTGTCCTAATATCTCTTTCTCATCCTGTGTCACATTTTGTTAGATCACTCTGGTGAATTGCCTTGCAATGCTTATTACTTTATATGTGACTATTTAAATAAAGTCCTTTATAAAGAAAAATGCTTTGTGTATGACAGCATGGTCATACACTGTTCAGACTTGTACATATTTAATTTTTAAATTGCTAAATCAAAATCCTGGAATTCACTACCTATTCTGGAGTACTGTCACTGTATTAACTGCAATAGTCTAAGAAGTAATGTTGCCAGGAATGGAGGGTTTGAGATATAAAAATAGACCGGAAAGCTTGGGACTTCTCTCACTGGAGCATTGGAGGTTATGGGGTGACCTTTTTGAGGTTTATAAGGGGCATAGATAAAGGGAATGGCAAGGGTCTTTTTCCTAGGGTGGGGGAGTTCACAACCAAGTGGCATATGTTTAAGGTGCGAACGCAAATATTTAAAAAAGACACGAGGGACATCTTTTTTACATGGAGTGGTTCGTGTGTGGAACAAACTGCCAGAGGAAGTGATGAATGCAAGTACAGTTACAACATTTAAGAGACATTTCGATAAGTGCATGAATAGGAAAGGTTGGAGGGATATGGGCCAATTGCAGATGGTGGGACTAGTTTAGTTGGGAACATGGTTGGCATGGACTGGTTAGGCCAAAGGGCCTGTTTCTATGCTGTACAACTCTGAGGTGACTCACATTCTCTTTGAAGTGAAATAGGGATGGACTATAACTACTCGTCTAGTTACCAATGCCCATATCCAGAGAATTTGTTTAGCTTTCACTTTAGATTTAGAGCCAATATGCGAAAATATTTCTTTAGAACTGCTGGAGCATTGCCTCGAAGATTGCTTAAAGCCAGGATATTTGGCTCCTTTTTTTAAAAAAAAAATGTGCTAGGGACTGTAATATGAAAGCAGACAAAAGATACTGATTGTACAAGCCTGACCTGAGTTTTAGAACTTGGGCAGCGGTTATAATCACTGTCGTGCATCTGCAAGACAGAGGCTTACATGGATAGCACCTATAGGGAGGTAGACACAGTGCAGATTAGAAGCATACAGGCAGAGGGTGAATAGGTGAGTACTAGGCAGCCTAAGAAAACCAGGTCGGTAGTGCAGGATTTCCCTGAGTCTACTGTGCTTGTTAATCATTATTCCATTTTAAAAACTGCAGGAAAGCAATGGTATCTCTGGAGTTCACAAGAGCCAAGTCCATGGCACCAGAGGTGATTGAGCTACAGAGGGGAAGAGGAAGAAACATGGAAGTACAGGAGTTATAGACAAGGGATCAGACACTTTCCAGTAGTGGTAAATATGACTCCAGGATAGTGTGTTGCCTCCCTGGTGCCAGGGTCAAGGATATCACTGAGCAGATGCCAAATATCCTTTTAATGGAGGAGCTATCAATCAGAAGTTGTGGTTTACATTGGTACCAGCAGATGGTTAGGAAGAGGAATGAGGCCCTGATGGCAGATTTTAGGATGTTAAGATAGAAATTAAAAGTAGGACTTCGAGAACAATGATCTCAGGATTACTCCCAGTGCCATGTGCTGGTGAGTGTAAGAGTAGAAGGATCGAATGATTTGAATAAAAAGCTGGGGAACTGGATGGAGGGTTTCAGATTTCTGGGGAAGATGGGACCTGTACATACTGGATGGGTTACACCTTACCAAGGTTGAGATCGATATCCTTGCAGGGAGATTTGCTAATGCTGTTGGGGTGGGATTAAACCAACTTTTCAGGAAGATTGGAACCTCATGGTAACCCATATTGGAAGGAAAAAAAAAGCCTTGATGACACAAATTAGAAAAGCTGCTTGGGCAACTCTAGGGAATTCAGCCCAGCATTGAGGATGTTTTGAATGCAGAATGATAACACTTCAAAGGAAAGTTGCCCTGAACGCATGCAGTAATTGCAACAGGTTAGATGATCTAAAGGCACAGGGATATGAATATGGTCTAACTGCCATTACAGAAGAATGCTTCATGGTAACAAGAAGGAAAATGAGTTGGAGTTGTGCTGATGT
Source organism: Chiloscyllium plagiosum (assembly GCF_004010195.1). Classification (NCBI taxonomy): domain Eukaryota; kingdom Metazoa; phylum Chordata; class Chondrichthyes; order Orectolobiformes; family Hemiscylliidae; genus Chiloscyllium; species Chiloscyllium plagiosum. The sequence goes on along the minus strand of NC_057734.1, from coordinate 21,772,236 downwards.
ACGAAATGGGATTGATGCATGAGAAGGAGAATATCTCAGATTGGAAGAACAATCTGTGGAATCTACTTGTGTTGGCGCTGACAACCAGCAAGGGACATCAGAGGTTGGTTGAAGTTATTGGTAGGCCACCAAATAATTGTGGTAATATGGAGCATGATAGTAATCTGGAGAAGACAAAAGTACAGAGCATGGGTAACATGGTCATTATAGATACCATCAATCTGCATATAGACTGAGTAAAACCAACTGAGCACAAAGTATGGAGGACAGGTTTCTGAAAGTGTGTTAGGGATGGTTTTCTGGAGCAGTATGTTAAGCCAATGGAGGATGTGCTATTTTAAATCAAATATAATTAAAAAGGGCTAATTAACAATCTAGTTGAAATAATCTTTAGGGATGAGTAACCACAAAATGATAATGTTTTATGATATTGAAAATGCAGTTCATTCTGAAACCAATGTCTTAAATTTGAATGAAGCACAAATTAGCTGAGGTGGATTGTGAAAATACATTAAAGGGCATAACTGTACATACACAATGAGTAGTGTTTAAAGTAGCTATTTTAAAGCCTGCAAGGTCCAAAAACCTAAGGTCAATCAACCATGCCTAAGAAGGGAAGTTTAAGATTGTGTAAGTTTAAAAGAAAATACCAACAACGTTGCTGGAAATAGCAACAGTTCTGAGGATTTTTGTGAGTAAGGGAGGCTGTTGAATACAACAAAGGAAGACCAAAAAACTGATAAAGAGAATAGAATATGAATACAATCTAACAAAACATAAAAGCAGACTGTTACAGCTTCTAGATGTATGTAATAAGGAAGTGTTTGGTTAAAATAAATGGATGTCCATTAATGATAGCGTCAGCAGACTTGATAGTGGTGAGTGGAGAAATGGCAGAGAAGCTAAATGATTATTTTAAATCTGTTTTCAATGAGCAAGATAACAGAAACTTCCTTGATTTAGATATTCAATTTGGAGATTTAGAGAAGTTGAAGTAAATTAGCATTGGTAAGAAATTTGTACAGGAGAAATTAATGGGACTGAAAGATAATAAATCGCTAGGACTCGATGATCTTCATTGCAGAGTGTTGAAAGAAGCAGCTATAGAGATAGTTGGTGCATTGTGATTATCTTGCAAAATTCGGTAAATTAGAGTCATAGAGTTGAACAGCACGGAAACAGACCTTTCATCCAACTCATCCATGCTGACCATATATCCTAAAGTGGTTTCATCCCATTTGTCAGCATGTGGCCCATAATCCTTCTAAACTCTTTCTATCCAGACTCCTTTTTAAGTTGTATTTCTGCCCATCTCCTCCACTTCCTCTGGCAGTCTGATCCATACACACACCACCATCTCCGTGAAAAGGTTGTCAATCAGGTGCCTTTTAAATCTTTCCTTTCTCGCCTTAAACCTATGCTCTCTAGTTTTGGACTCTCCTACCTGGTGAAAAAGATCTTGGCTGTTCACCCTATCTATGCCCCTCATAATTTTCTAAACCTCTATAAGGTCACCCCTCACCTTCTGATGCTCCAGAGGGGAAAAAAACCCAGCCTATTCAGCCTCATCCTTTGCTCAAACCTTCCAATCTGGGAAACACTCTTCTAAATCTTTGCTGGACCCAAGTTTAACAACATCTTTCCTAGAACAGGTATCTAAAGGTGTCCTGTACAGCTGCAACATGACTTCTCAACTTCTATACTCAATGAAAGCAAGTGTGCCAAACACCGCCTTCACCATTCTGTCTACCTGTGATTCCATTTTCAAGGAACAATGCACCTGCACCCCTAGATCTTTGTTCAGCTACACTCGCCGGGACCTCACCAAGTGTATAAGTTGTGCCCTGATTTGCCTTACCAAAACGCAATACTTCACATTTTTCTAAATTAAATTCCATCTGCTACTACTCAGGCCATTGGCCCAACTGATCAAGGTCCTGTTGTACTCTGAAATAATCATAACTGTCCACTACACCACCAATTTTGGTGTCATTTACAAACTTACTAACCATTCCTCCTATATTTGCATCCAAATCATTCACATAAATGATGAAAAGCAATATGCCCTGCACTGATTCTTGTGGCACACCACTGGTCACAAGAATCCAGTCTGAAAATCAACCCTCCATCACCATCCTCTGTTGTCTCCCTTTAAACCAATTTTGTGTCCAATTGGCTAGTTCCCCCAGATCTCCTCTTAACCAATCTACCACGCGGAGCCTTCTCAAACACCTTACTGAAGTCCATTTGGTCAACATCTACCATTCTGCCGCCTTCAATCTTCTTTGTCACTTCTTCAAAAACTCAATCAAGTTAGTGAATCACAATTTCCCATGCACAAAGCCATGTTGACTATCCCTAATCAGTCCTTGCCTTTCCCAATACATGTAAATCCTGTCCCTCAGAATTCCTTCCAACAACTTAGCCACTGCGGACTTCAGGATTGTGGTCTATAGTTTCCTGGCTTTTTCTTACTACCTTTCTTAAATAATAGCACCACGTTAATCAACCTCCAGTCTTCTGCACCTCACCCATGGCTACCAGTGATCAACAAGAAGCCCAGAAATCACTTCCCTAGCTTCCACCAAGTTCTAGGATATAACTGATCAGGTTCCAAGGATTTATCTACTTCTATGCCTTTTAAGACATCCAGCAACATTACTTCAGTAATATAGACAGTTTTAAAGATATAGCAGAAAATGAATACTGCATATCCTGGAGATCAGAGTTGAGTGTGTGGTGCTGGAAAAGCACAGCAAGTTAGGCAGCATCGGAGGAGCAGGAGAATTGATGTTTCGGGCATAAGCCTTTCATCAGGATTCCCAAAATGTTGATTCTCCTGCTACTGTTCCACACTCTGATGGCTTTGTTGGTCTTTTAAGGGGACTTATTATCTCCCGAGCTACTCTTTTGCCCTTAATATATTTGTAGAATCTCTTTAAATTTTCCTTCACCCTGTTGGCCAAAGCAATCCCATGTCTCCTTTTTTGCCCTCCTGATTTCCCTCTTAAATATACTCCTATTGCACTTTATACTTCTCTGGAGATTCATATGATCCCAGCTGTCTATACCTAATGTTATGGCTCCTCTTTTTTTTGCCACAATTTTCTAGTCACCAATATTCCCTACACGTGCCAATCTTGCCCTTCACACTAACAGGAACATATTTTTTCTGAACACTCAATCTCATTTTTGAAGGCCTCCCACTTTCCAATCATCCTTTTACCTGTGAATAGCCAGTCCGAATCAATTTTTGAATGTTCTTGCCTAATACTGTCAAATTTGGCCTTCTCCAATTTAAACTTTAACTTTTAGATCAAGTGTATTCTTTTTCATGTCTATTTTAAAACTAATAGAATCAATATCACTGGTCCCAAAGTGCTCCCCCACTGACACCTCAATCACTTGGCCTGCCTTATTTCCCAAGAAAAGATCAAGTTTTCCTCTTTCTCTAGTAGGTACATCCACATATTGAATCAGAAAATGTTCCTGTATATACTTAACAAATTCCTCTTTAACACTATGGCAGTCCAGTCTATGTTTGGAAAGTTAGGAATGTCTGTCCGTGTGTCTGACTAGAGAGTCCTTTCACGATCGATTGCTTGGAACCTAATTTTCCCCCCATTTCTTGAACGATTTCTTTGAGTTGGAAGATAGCAGATGTCACCCCACTATTTAAGGCAGCAAGAGAGAAAACCGGGAGCTATAGACCTGTTAGCCTTACATCAGTAGTAAGGAAAATGCTATAAAGGATGAGATAAATAAACAACTCTTTTGATATTGGTCCATTTAGGCCTATCAGCATGCATTTGTGCATGGGAACTCATGGTTGATAAACCTGTTGGATTTTTGTTATTGAAGATGTTACTAACAAAATGAATAAAGGTGAGCTCATGGATGTAGTTAACTTAGATTTTCAGAAATCCTTTGATGTAGTCCCCCACAGAAGTCTGGTTAGAAAGATAATGCACATGGGAAAATAGGTCATGTCTTGGCATGGATTAATGACCCCCTAACAAGGAGGAAAAAGAAGTGTCTGGATTAAATAGGTCACTGTCACGTTGCAGGGTATGGCTAATGGGGTACCACAAGGATCTGTACTTGGGCCTTGCTGTTCATGTTATATATCAATGATTTGGAAGTTGTGCTGAGATGTCTGGTTTCCATATTTGCAGATGATACAAAGCTAAATGGAAATATGTGTCATGGGGAATATGAAAAGTGGCTTCAGGAAGATTTGGACAGGTTTATTGAATGGGCAATGAATATGATAGTTGGAATATAATATGGAAAATGTGAGGTTACAATGTATTTCTTAAATAATAAGAGTTTGGAAAGTGTAGCTGTAAAAAGGGATCTAGGTGTCCTTAGTGATAAGTTACTAAAGCTAATCTGCAGGTTCAGCAAGCTATTAGATAGCTAATGGAATATTAGGATTTCAGGAAAAGAGTAGTAAAGCCTTGATTCAGTTGTGTAGGAACTCTGTTAGATTGCACTTGAGTGCAGATTGGATCTCTTTATCTCAGAAGAAATGATTACCGGAGAGGGTGTTCAACAAAGGTTCACCACATTTGTATTTGGAATGGCAGAACAATCTTATGAAGAGATTTTGGGCACACTGGGCCTGAATTCACTCGAGTTTCAAAGAATGAGAGGTGATCACCTTGAAATCTCAAATATTTGTAAGGATAGATGTAGATGATTCCCTGGTTGGAGAATCTAAAGCCAGAGGTCAGAATTAAAAAATGTGGGGTTGCCATTTGGTTCGGAAATGAAGAGAAATTATTTTGCTTAGAGGATTGTGAACTTTTTGGAATTGTCTAACGAAGAAACCTTTGGAGATTCAGTCTTTTGAGTACATTTAACAGACATTAGATTTCTAATTATCCTGTATCCTACTGAGTTATGGGATGGAGGGAGTAAAAGACATTCAATATTTGATCAGCTATAATTCTACTAAATTAGCCTATTCTAGTTCCTATGTTTGTAGAAGAGGTGTACTTGCAGGAGGTGGACAAATATGCTGAAAGGGCTTCTTTTAGAAGTACAAAACTATGGAAAGATAGAAACATGTAATCAGTTTAGCATGGGGAGGAAGTCTCATTTGGAGAAACAAGTTCACTGAATTGCTGTAAATTGGGGATAACAAGAAAAATGTCAAAATAATGGATCCACATGTTCTCACCATCTGGCATTTTTCCCAGAGCCAGCTTCAGAATGTTGACTGTAATCTATGCCTCCACAACAAGAAACCAGTTGCATTATTATAGAGGGAATTAGTGTATATTTTTGAAAGGCTGTGAAACTGGATTGAACTGATGTGTCTGTAGCTTGTTTACTCTTAGGAGGTAAGAACAGAGTGGGGAGTTAGAGCACATGTGCAGTGGTTACTTTAAAGGACACATTGGCCATCCTCAAGACATCTGCAGGCATTGCTGCCAGTCCTATCAACCTATGATACCTCCACTGTGTGTTGTTGTCTCCTTCTCCAGTCATGACAGCTGTACATAGTTTTGCCAGTGGGTTTGCTAGCTATCCTTCACTTCAGATGCTTTGTTTGACCTCCCACATTTTCAGCATGCCTGGTGTGTCTACTTGGATGGCAGACCCTTTTTAATTATTTCCCTCTGGAAAGTTTACAGATGCTGTTCTATCAGATGTTCTATCTGGGCCTACGATTGGAAATCATCTGAATGTCAGACCTATGACTTGAATGCGAAAATTCAGTCAATGATATCCAGTCAAAGCTGTTTCTTGGAGAGTTGATAGAAGATTTCTCCATCTTTAGTAAATGCAGACTATTTGGAGATAAGTAGACTCAAATGAAGCAATTAGCAATACTCCTTAAATCAGAGATAAGTGACGCTGCCTGAAGATTAAGATGGAAATCATTTTAATGAGTTTCTAATGTTTCACTGAGGGGCAAGAGTTAATTTAGAAATCTAAAATTTGTCAGATCATGAAAATTGGAGCATGGATAATTACATTATTTAATTCAAAGTATGTGACCTTTTGAGAATCTGAATTATTCTTTAGTGATTTAAGAAAAACATCTGAATCTACTATAGTTTCAACAATATTCCAATTCCATGTTTCATGTAGAACTATACAAAGTTTGACATTTGTACATCTACAAAATTCTTCTTATTTGAAAGCATGCCTATGTTTTAAGCCTAGAAAGGTTTTTTTAAATTGACTTGCTCATTGTAAATCCAACAAAAAAAGACTGAATACCTAATTGTTGAGCATCAGTATCTCTATGAAATTTAATCAAAATGATCCAGCATATGTAAAGGAAGATCAAATGAAATGTGAAGTAAATGTATAATATTGTCTGTCAGTTTAACTTGACTTACCATCTAGTGGGAGTCAAAGCTACTATTCAGTTTATCCTTTCTTTGTTAAAATAACCCAAGTCAAATTGAGCACTGCCAAACATACTGAAAACACTGCCTGGGTTGCTGGAAATGATTACTATTGTACTATTTCCTGTTCCTCGGTACTTTAAGAGCTGGGCCATGCAATTCCTAATTAAACTTCCTCAAAGCAAAACTGTACAGAAATTATGCCAAGCTACACGCTAATAAACATAGTGTGGCGTTTTCCGTAAAAAGGTGCTGGTGAAAATTTAGATTCATGCTGGCAATACTGCATTTTTTTCTCCCCAAAATTACAGAGTAAGTAAGGATTACATGATTTAACAAATGTTTTAGCAGATTTGGATCAAACTCAAGACAAGTCTCCTCTTAGCCACCCCCTTGTTTCAGAAAATGAACATGATCTGAACTACCTTCTGAAGATTTGTCAAGCACAATATTTGTAATTTGGATGAGACATTTACTCAAAGCACCTTCTGATCTTTAAAGGGAACAATAAAGATCCCATGGCAACATTAAAAGGGTTGAAGAGTTCACACAATATCCTGGTCAACATTTATTCATTTGCCATGATCACCAAAAGCAGATTGTTTTTAAATAATTGCATTGCTGTTGGTGAGATGTTATTAAATTTAAATTTTCTGCCACCATTCTGGACATTGAATCAGTAACTATACTACATCAAAACGTCTTTGTAGTTATGAAAAAATTGCAATAACCTAAAGTAGTGAAGTATGCTATATAAATGAAAACTTTTTATTCATTCTTTACAGGATGTCAGTTGAAAAATTTGGATATTTCACAAACCATGTGATTTCCCTATTCTTTGTCCCTCGCACATCTTTGACATATTAAAGCCATGAGTATTCCAGGTTGTGTCTTTAAAGCAGTCCACTCCATAATTAAAGTGTTAGAACAATGTAATTTTAAAAAGGCATTAAACTTAGAGTAATACTGACTAATGTTCTGTAATCAAGCTCTTGATTTCATACAATTTTGGTCAGTTTATGATTGTTTTGCTGCCAACAAGCAATTCTTTTTAACATAACTAGTACTCAGTAAAATGTTCCAGTTGTCCAATTATTACTGCTGACTAAATGCTATTAAAAGCACATGAATTGATCCAAATTGGAAGCATTGTACTAGGCAAGTTTCTTCTGAACATTTGGCTGAGAGAGGAATTAAAGCTAACTCGTCTGTGCTCAGAGGAATTGAATGATAATAATGCTACCTTGAATTTTATTTGATTCCTGAAGAAGGGCTTATGCCCGAAACGTCGATTCTCCTGCTCCTTGGATGTTGCCTGACCTGCTGTGCTTTTCCAGCAACACATTTTTCAGCTCTGATCTCCAGCATCTGCAGTCCTCACTTTCTCCTGGTTGAATTTTATTTGCCAGAGTTCAAAGTTATTAATACATTTAAGAAAAACGAGATAAACGCTAATTGTGAGAACTCCCAACAATTTAACTTGAGTGCAATTTTGACTGTTTTAAGTAAATCTGTAATGCCAGCTGGTAATCTTGATTGTAAAGCTGTAATCCCAAAATTGTTAAATTTCCTATTTTGAAAATATGCAGCACTAATAAGCACTGAAAAGTCCATCTAAAAGAATTCCTGTTAATTATTTGGCACTATTGTAATTGTGGCTCAGTTTCTGAACTTTTTACTGAACTGTATCAGTTTTCAAAAATCAAAGTGATCAAAGAAGGAAAATTCTGATGGACATCCCAGAAATCATAAATATACACACAAAAATGGAAAGAAGATGACTGGTATTACATATGTTTCAATGTGCTATAGAAGTCTGGAAGTAAGATAGCTAGAACCACGTTTTTAACTGCTACACAAAACTGAAAGGTGTGAAAGTTAAAACTTTTGTTGGCAATAATTGAACTGTGAAGTTTAATTTCTTTACCTAGTAGAAGCAGATGCCTACATTAGTGTTTAAAATAAGTCTCCAAGCTAACAGCACATTTTATAAATCCTGGCAACTAATGGGGCTCTTGAGGTTCATGTCTGTCACCTCATAGTTTACTGTTGAATACGACTCTGAGACCAATTTCAATATAAAAACAATAACTTCCAACTGCCTTTAAACTTATTTCAGTATTTTTAAAACTTGTGTGCATATGTGAGCACAATTCTATCAGTTAATCTAATACCTGGGAATGGTAGAAGAATGACATAATCAGGAAGATTTTACAGGAAGTCATAAATGACATCTGAGCCCTGTAATTATGTAACAACCTTTAAACCATGTATCTGCTGCTTAAATAATGGATGGCTTTGGGCCCTTCTATACTGGAGTTTGAGGAGAAGTCAATCAATGGAAAATTGAGACCACAGTCTGCTCTTCTCAATTCTCTAGTGCAAAATGAAATTTATTAATATTTGGCATTTACAGCTCATCTTAAGAGACATTTTCTTCACTTTCTGGTCCTTTGCAGCTTTAAATCCAGCTGGCATAGCAGCCGAGAAAACGGTAAAGGTAGTAATTGGCTATCCTTGGTGTTCTTGCTCAGACTTGTCGATTCTGAACTGAAAAGTTAAGTGTTAAACCATTTAAGGGAATACATTTTATAATACTGTTCCTGAATGTGAAATAACCATTTGAGTTCAATCAGCTATTAATCATGCTCTTATGGCTGTTTTCCTATGGGTTTGCTATCGATAGCATCAGTAAAATTGGTAGCGAGTTTTGATTGTAAAAGTATTGCTGCTTTAGAGAATGGTGGCAACACCACACATCCTGGTGGTTTCCAGTGGAACATTAAACAGCAGTTCTACTCCTTGTAGTTTAACTCAATAGTACAAGTACTAAAGGCAGACATAGGCCTTAACACACTGAGCTGTGAGAAGCATTTCAATTCTTATGAATGGAAACGCTCCAGTGATTCTTCAAGATGAATCTGTTTGAAGTTTTCCCTAACAAGTGGTAAAGTTCTATGGTGAGAACGTTTTTTTCTGAAATGGCTGTGTCTACATATGTGCATACTTGTTTTAAGAATTTAAACTATCATGTCACTACACACTCTCCACCAATGGCCAAAGATGTACTGTACCAAGAGGAATACTACTTTGATATGAAGGGATATTCTACTACTATGCCTGGCGACATCAATGCTTCTTTATTAACTTCCACCCTAACTGATGTAAATTGGATGATATTAGCAACAACACTAGACTGTTGGCAAAGTGAACTCTCACTGTTTGTATGTGATTAAGGAGTGTACTCTCAAATTTTTCTGAATAACCTTGAGAGCGGCACAGTGGCTCATTGCTGCCTCACAGTGCCAGGCACCTAGACTTGATTCCAGCCTCAGATGACTGTGTGGAATTTACATGTTCTCCCAGTGTCTGCATGGGTTTCTTCTGGGTGCTCCAGTTTCCTCCCATATTCCCCAGATGAGCAGGCTAGTGGATTAGCCATGCTAAATTGCTCATAGTGTCCAGGTGGATTAGTCATGGAAATGCAGGGTTACAGGAATAGGGCAGAGGGCAAAGGGCTGAGTCTGAAGGGGATGCTGTTCAGAGGATTAGTAAAACCTCACTCTCACTCCTTTAGTCCATTCTACTTTTGTCAGCCATCAGATACTGTCTCTTTCCCCAGGCATACAGTGAAAAGAAGCCGATTCACTTCTTCAACCTCCGAAGTATTTGGTCAATAACATTCGCTGGCACACTAATATCCTGCAGGCTTGTTTAGAGCTTTAATTTTAACTTAGATCAGCATTTTAATATCTGCTATCTTGTACCTGAAAAATGTAGCAATAGCTTTAATTCGACATTCTTTAGAACTTTAGGTGTAATGAATTTTTTTTTTTGACTACTAAAATGCCTGCATACAATGCTTTCATACTTCATTTGCACATCTCTTTTGATTGCGATAAGCTAAAAGGATAGTTTGATTAATAGAAACTGAAAGTGTGCTGCTAGATTTCTTATCGATATTACATTTTTTTAAATCTGAGTTTCAACTATGATGCTGAGAGTGCAAAACTAGTACAAAACAAGATCACCTTGAGTACTGGTTCATTCTGGCAGCCCTATACTTCACAAATATGGCAAAAGTTATGATCCAGCCCCAGTTTCGAATGTATGAGTGAAATATTACTCTTTGTATTGCACAAACTTTTTTCAGACAATTATCTGGACTTCTATTAGAAGCTTACTAACTATTGTCAACTTTACTTTGTCCATCTGTTCTCATTTAGTCCTTACCATTGTATTGATCTGCTTTAAGTTCACTGCTTTCGAGTTTCTTTCTTATGATTCTGTACTTGTGCACCTCCAATTTCAGAGATTGTTCATCAAAACCTTCATCAATTCCTTTCTCAAATATACACATTACAATCTGGTAGTTAGAATTTTTTTCCTCATAGCTCTGAAACTTACTGATGCGATGTGCTGAGCCTATTCCATAATAAATGCCATCTTTGGAGAAAAGCTATATGCAAAGGTAACAAGAATGGGATACTTATTGTGAAATGAAACTTGTTGAACACGTTCTGCTTCTCCTCCTTTCTGAATCTTTACATTATTCCAAGAGTGTCCTTTATTCAAGTTGTTGGTCTTAAAGCAAACTCTTGATCTCTGTCTGGAAATGACCTTATTTTCCAGGCTAATTAAAAGCTTGGTTCGAAAACACAATAATTGACTTTGAAAAATTGAACTTGTTTTCTTTATACTCCTTAATATTTATTCATTTCAGATGTCTTCTAAATGAAGATCATTAATCTGAAAAGCAAAATCTCTTCCATCTTTTGAATTATATTTGGAATTAAGGGTCTAAACAGTGACCATGAATCCATTGTTGATTGTTTGAAAAACCCATCTAGTTCACTAATTTCCTATAGGCAAGGAAACTTGCCATCCTTACCTGGTTTGGCCTACACGTGACTCCAGGCACACATCAATGTGGGTGAGTCTTAACTGCCTTTTGTGCAGTTAGGCATGAGCATAAATGGTGGCCTAGGCAGCAATGATCTCATCCCGTGAATGAACTTTTTTAAAAATTATCTGATTTCACCCACTGTGGCAATCATATTGAAAGTAAGATTCCATATCCCTTGATAAAGAAGGGCTACATTAGCCAATGTTGCTGCTACCCTGATAACTATTTAGTAAGTCCTGTTGGAACTGCATTTCATGCATCAGTACTTGTGTATTTCCGTAGTAGTGTATCTCATGAATAGCCGTGTCTGATGAATAGCCAAGTCTGAGGGACTTGCAGTTAAGGAACTGGAACCTGTCATCAGTTTGGTGACTCTGGAAAGAGAAAAGCGAAAATATTGTTTTCCCTCAAAAGTCACTCAAGTATAAGACATCCAATGAAGGTCAAAGCTTGCTCCACCATCTATGAAACAATTTTCCGCAATTACAACCTCATCGTAACGTTCAGTGTTGTAACAATGTGACTTTTCCATTTTCCATAGCAATAGTCCTTCAGAATCAGTCTTCTAAATTATGGCCTATGAGGAAGTGAATTGAAAGTTACCAGCACTTGCAGTTATTTACTGCAAGCAGTCCAAAGATGTGCAGGTTAGGTGAATTGGCCATGCTAAATTGCCCGTAGTGATAGTTGCACTAGTCAGGGTGGGTTGGTCTTTGGGGGGTCGCTGTGGACTTGTTGGGCTGAAGGGCCTGTTTCCTCACTGTAGGGAATCTAAATCTAAAAATGGTTAAGTTTATTCTTCTTCAATAGGCATGAAAACATGAGAATTCTCAATCTCTTGCACTGCCCAATCTCTTAGTAACTGTCCCATTTTGATTGATTTTTATTGCAATGCCCAACTCGATTTAAGGCCCATAGTGCAGGACACCATGAAGAAAAGGAAGAAAAATAATGGTGAGGTAAATCAGGAGCTATTGATGTAACTGGGAGCTATTGATTAGGTGATATCAAGTATGAATTTGTTTTGTAGCTTATACACAGCAAGAAACAGCAAAGACATGGGAAATAAGGATATTTTGCCATTTAAAGGTCATGGGAAAGGTTTGATAAATAGAATTTTGAAGTTTTAATTCTCATTGAAGATGAAGGAAGCATATCATACATAAGTATTGGTAGTTATCAAAAAAAGAGAACAGTCAGAAGTAGTTCTGATAACATAAGTATACAAGAATAACTTGATGAAGATGTGAGAGAATTTAGAAATGAAAGAAAAGAGGAGAAAAGGTTTGTGTTGAAAATAGGCCTTTCATTATATCTAGTACAGGAGCTTGAGAGAAATACTTTGAGCCAGATTTGCAAAATTGCCCATTCCAGTTTCTTGTGCATTGATCGGAGTGTTTTTTTTCTCTCTCTCTCTACTTGAAGTACATGTTGTTGAGATATACAGTATGCTGTATTGTTGCTGCTTTTATGTAGATCTCTGTTGTTTGTATAGTTTTCTGGCTGCTGAACCTAACTAGCAAAGCATGATTTTGTTATCCTGAGGTGCTGACATTTTTCTATCACAGGAGTAGATGCAAACAGTCCATTACAAACCGATTTGAAATGTACCTGAGTTAGATGACAAAGTTGGCCTTAAGTTCCTTCCAGTATTTGAATAAAGTAGAATATGAGTTTATTTAATATTTTAGGTCCTTTAACAAAGATAAGTTAGTTGAACAAGTGCAATATATGATGGAAGTGATTTACAAACAGACACTGTGCAAAATAACGGTACTCAGTGGGAAATATTAATATCAAAAACAGCCTCATCCTTTTGTTGTCTAGATTGTTCTGCATATGTTCAGCAGAAGGAAATGGGAGTACTACTTTTTTTTTATATCTATCATCCCTCATGCTCCTCCTTGAGAAAATAGATTGATAGAATAAGCTATATGTGATAAATTAGAGACACATGCAATAGAGTGTTTGATGCCAGCTGTAATATCTTTCTTATGCAGTGAACATCTTTTTTCATTAAATCAGTAAGCATAAATACACTACATATTCTTCCAACTGTTGGCATAAATTGTGCCTGATATTAAACAAAAACAAGACTAACCAAAAAGGTTGATCCTACATAACGACAGATGGTTTTACTGAAACTTTGAAGTAATTTTCAAATCACAGATTTATTTTCAAAAATAATGTGTTCACAATCAAATGTATGAACAGTTTACACACACAATTTTTACTTGCCATGTTTTTCTTTACTAAGGTGATTGTTGTTGACCATGGAAGGATAGTGGAATGTGGTACCCATAACAGCCTTTTAGAGAAGGGAGGAATCTACAAGAAATTAGTGTTTCACCAACTGACCGCAGGCTCAATAGAGTTTGGAGGTGATTTCCAGGAAAGTGTCTCTTTGAATGGTACGCAGACAAAAGATACCACAATCCCTGAGAGAATATTGGAGCCATACAGCTACTGATGAGGAGTGGAATGAATTGTGTTGGACATGCAGGGAAGTTGTCAAAAATGTCTTTTAGTGAATAATAAACAAATGAAATTCATGTGACAAGTACTGTTTGTAACTAAGCTTCCCTTGACCATTTGTAAATTGCTTGATTGTAATTTTACATGCATTCAGTTATTAATTTCCATCTTAAATCTGAAACATGGAGGCTTGCCATGGAGTTTGTTGGCTGCTAGATATCTGGACTAAATCAGTTTCAAACTACATTTGCAATAATGCTGCATTGAAAAGTATTTCTGTCTCCCATACGGAAGCTCTTGTTGTCAGCCACCTCATGCAATGTGTCTTAGAATAAAATGGGAAACCTGAATTATTCTTCTGTGGAAATCCAATTCACATTGAATGACGGAATGTAAGTTGCTTTCTTGTTTGCTCTAATTTAGGGGTGTTACATTTGTGAACTGATCACTACATTTGATATCATTATCCACACATAATATTGATAGAGATGGGTGTAAAATAGTGCTGCAAATCACAGGGTAGTTGTGCAGTTGTAGTGAAGCTTACTGTCTACGTTGAGCTTGCAAGCAATTGCTATAAATTGTAATTGTACATTTTTGTTTGAAACAAAACTTGTTTTGAAAAAAATTAAGAATTAGGGTGTGGCACCTAAAGAGATATTGAAACTATCTAGTTTTTGGGATTTGTTTTCTCTTTCTCCGTTATTGCACCCTACTCAGTACCAATCTATGGGCTTCAGCCACCATTTGGCACCATGGACATGTGCATTTATAATGATTGTCAGCAGCCTACTCAATTATCACAGATGAACTGATGCTGTCTGCAATTCCAGCACAGATCACTATATAATGATTAAAGAGCAGACCCCTCACCACTAGCAATTGTCCCTAATCTAAGATTCATTTGTAGTGCCCTTATCACTGTGGCATCAGAGATCGATCAAGTCAGTACATAATCAAGAATCAACTGACCTGATCTGTACAGTTTAGCTACTCAGTTGATAGGTTCACTGAGTTATCCCTCATTTTATTATAGTTGAGCTGTGCTTATGTGGTACTGTTAGTCTCCCTAGTGAAAAGCTGTTTGAATTACTTAAACAATTGGATCCAAATATTTAGCAAAATACATTAAAACCTAGAAGTAGTAGTTTTTAATAAATTATAAATTTTAATTTGGATATTGGAAAAAATTGTAGAAATAATTTGTAATGAGTGTTATGATATCTAAACTAACTGATTATTTAGCACTAAATTATCTTACCCAAGTTGCACTCCTCTGCATTGAATTTTCTTGCTGATTATATAGTATGAATTGTCTGTTTCCAATGCTTTCTCAGAGTTGGGGACGAACCTCACATCATGAGTGTCTGATATAATCTTAATTAACATTTAAATCAAGAAAACATTTTAAAAGTTAAATAGTGAGTATTGTGTGAGATTATATGATACGCACTTTATATATAAAATGCAAATCTGTGTTGGTATGGTGCTAGTTTTAAATTTTAGAAAATGAAGTTCGTAAATGAGTAACCATAAATGTGTGGTAGTGAAGAATATATTATAATAAATTTTCACTAATATATGAAATGTCTACAGAGTTGTTTGAAAATTGGTTGTAAGTTGTTGAATTTAATGGCAATTGAGTTAGTCGTTTACACAAAATTCTTCGTTCGCAAGTAGTGTTAGCCTGACATCTCCATTTGAAGGAAATTTATTTGAATTTATTCTATGACTTGTAAGGATTGTGACTGTATCTACTTTAAAGGTGTTATGTGTTAATTGTGTAAACATACCAGAGAATTGCATTTTTTTTGCTCTAACTCCAAGTATATTCTGGACTTTTACATTTAAAATTCTAGGTGTTTTATTCTTTCATCTGACACATCCTTTATTTTTTCACATCATTGCTCCCAATGTTTGTAAGTCTGATATCGTTATCATATGTCAAAGTTAAAAATCATTTCCAGTCCCTGGTCCTGTTCTGCAATTTGTAAATACTTCTGGTATTGTAATCTGCTTAAATCTCCCATTTCACCCAAAAAATGAAGGGATAGTAATCCACAGAAACATCAATGTCCTGCCTGTTAGAACTGGTATGGTTTTAAAATGTGCATAGCAATATTTAAGTGTACTAAATTTCTCTCTCGATACTTCTTTTGAATATGGAATTAACCTGAAAGAATGCATTTGGCAGAGTCTACATGTTACCTTGCTCTCTGCAGGTTTCACATCTTTCCCTGTGTTGTGCAGTAAAAGCTAAACATGAGTAATATTCAGGACATTTGACGCAGTCGTCACCTTCTTAAATTCTCGACCCCTTTTAAGTGATTCTGGTCAAGTTATGTTCTTGAGTCAGTGAGGTAGAAGAGAGAGAAATTACAGGCATTTTTAATCAGTTATGGAAAATGTATATTCTACTTGCAATCAAATCCACTCTTTTGCAAATAACATTTGCTGCACAAAAATCTCTGCCTTGAGTCATAACATATCTCTGGGTTTATTTTACAGGCAAGAGAGTTCTAAATTTAAACTCCGTTCCAATAATTTCTTTTTAAAAAAAACAGTAATATATTATAAGATTTATTTCCTGTGAATTGTTTACCTGAGAACATTGTTTTGCTGACATTTTGTACAGATGTGTATTAATATCTGTATAATTGCATGTTGTTATAGCTATTATTTATGATTCATGACTGTTTCATTTGTGTTATAATTTCAGTGAACTGCTGATTTTTTCACAAATAAGGAAGCAAGCTAGCTTGTGTATAAATTGAACTGTATAGCCTAGTGATTAAAAAATTTGAGGGTAACCTCTAATTTTGGGCTTGAAAACCAGAAAATAATTCCCTAATTGGATACAACTCTATATATAGTCTGGTATCAGTTTTTCAACATTTCTGAAACATCGATGTTTAATTTGTGCAGTATCTTAGACCATATTTCTAATGACGAAGATTTGTATTTTTCAACATTATTTTAAACATAAGTGCCTGTAACTGTGCTATCATTATTGTGCACTGGTTAACTGATTGCAAAATAAATTCCAAATACAAATGTGCCTGACTAGTGATTATCATCATAGAGTCGTCATCATCATAGAATCCTGAATAGTGTGGAAACAGGCCATTTGACTCAACAAGTCCACACTGACCCTCCAAAGAGTAAACCACCCAGGTCCATTCCCCTGCCCCATTACTCAACATTTCCCCTGACTAATGCAGCTGACCTGCACAATTTTTGGATTGTGGGAGGAAACTGGAGCATCCAGAGGAAGCCCACACAGACACAGGGAGAATGTGCAAACTCCATACAGACAGTCGCCCCCAAGGCTGGAATTTAACATGGGACCTGGCGCTGTGCAGCAGTAGTGCTAACCGCTGTGTCACTCAATATATCATTAGATACCTCCAACACTATGGGCTCTAATGACTTAAATTTGTCAAATGCCTTCTGGAAGTCCAAATGCAACACACCAACTAATTCTCCTTTATCCGTTTTAGTTGAGTTTTCCTTGAAACAATCTAATAAATTGGTCAAACACAATCTCCCTTTCATAAGTCATGCTGACTCTGCTTGATGAGATTATGATTTTCCAAATGTTCAGTTATTACCTCTCTAATAATTGATTCCCATTATTTTCCAACAGTTGGTGCTAGGCTAATCTGCCTATAGTTATTTTTTTTTTGCCTCCCTCTTTGAATAGGCTATCATGTTGGCAGTTTTACACTGCTCTGATAAGTCTCCAGAATCCAATGATTATTGGAAAATTACAACCAACTATCTCTCCAGCTTCTTCTTTTAGGATCCTCGGATGCAAGACATCAGGGCCAAGGAATTTATCTGCTTTTAGCCCCGTTACTTTGTCTAATACTACTTTTCCAGTGACACTCCTTAATTGCTCTTTCATATTCTTTAGTATGAATGGGATGTTCAAAATCTCTTTCACTATAAAAGCTGATGCAAAATATCTGTTTAACTCATCTGTCACTTCCTTATTTACCCAGATTTACTTTTGAAGGTCAAAGTGAACATTGACCTCTTTTATTTGTATATTTAAAGAACCTCTGGTTTTCAATTTTTATAGGTTGATTCAAAATAGTCACAATACTTGCAACCATGCCTAATTTGACTCTGAATTTCCAGGTGCAACTGCAATTTTGGTGAATGCATATAGAAAATCTATCCAGTTTGCCAGCACGATTCTCCTATTCTTTACAACTTCTTTGTAAAAGAATGTTTTCACAACCTTGTTTATTCAAAATATGTAAGCAAAGATTTAACAAATTATGTTAAAAAGGTAGGAGTGTGTAGGAGTGCATGGAATCTAAAACTCATGAAATTTCACCAGCAAAACTCTGAATTTCTATTACTGCTGATCAATGCTCGAGTATCCACTGGTCGATTGCTAATGTTGTAATTTGGATCAAAAATGCACATTTAATGTTCGTGCAAATTGTGGGTTTAAAATTACAAAATAGTATGGTTATTAGTATTTGATCAGTAGTTCTCTTCAACTAAAGAAATTGTTTTATAAGTACAAAGGGATCACCCGACTCTTATCAATGAAGGTTGAGTTCTACATCTTTGCTTAAAGAAAGGAAGAAAATTGAGGAACTGTTCTTTAGAACAAATGGTATTGATCTTGTGCTTGATTGCTAGCCAGCCTCATATGATTTCACTTGCCTCATTCCTGGGATGAAGGGCTCATCTGATGAGGGAGTACAGGTTGGGCCAATACCCATTGGAATTTAGAGTGAAAGGTGACCTTTTTGAAATAAGATCCTGGGAGAACTTGATTGAGCAAATACTGGGAGGACATTTAGGGGACACTACAGTGAGATAACACAGCTTAAGAATAAGAAGCTCCCTTCAAGATAAAGGTTAAGAGCATTTTTATTCTCTGAGGATTGTTAGTATCTGGAATTTTCTTCTCCAGAAAGCAATAGAGAATTAGTCACTGATTTTATTCAAGATAAAGTCAGATTTTTGCTAAACAAAGGAGACTAGGGTTTGGGAATGAGGTGGGGATGGAGGGAAGGAAACGGGGAAATGGTGTTGAGACCCCAGGTAGATCAGCCACATAAATTGCAGAGCAGGTTAAAAGGGCCAAAATGCCTAGTCTCGGGCCTAAGCCAAATGTGCTATCATATTTCAAAACACCTATACCGAGGAATGGTCTTACTCTTCCCAGATGTGTGTAAGTATGGATTGACTATTGAATGAAACATTGAATAAAGTGGAGTGAGAGACCTTGGAGAATGAGATCTTGCATTCACATCCTATTCACACTCCAGGTTAACATTGATGAAGCAAGGTTTTGGTTTTTCATTGCTACCATAATGGAATGTGTGTATGCTGTCATTTGTTGAATCATCTTATGTCAAAACAGAAGTGCTGTCATCAGTATCTTCAAAACTTATAGCTTGCTTAGAGGCTTCCATAGCCTAGTGTGTGCAAGAGTAGCCACTTGGGCTAAGGAGAGTTTTGTAAGGTAAGCATGATGTAGTTTATTCCATCTTTGCCATTACTTATAGGTTATAAGAATAGGCTCTACACTACTATAAAGATTGTTGGGAGGGTTTGGCTTTAAGTCTGTTTTCCACAAGATCCTACTTCACCCAAGTCCTCATGCTATCATCACAATGGGTAATGTTTCTTGCACTCAATCAAGTGTTAACGCTTTAGATCCATAATTACCTCCAAGCATATTTTTCTGATATTGTTATACATGTGTTTATATGACGTATTTACCACTACCCTATCTGTTTCAAGTGTTTTTATAAATTCAAAAATCTGGAGGTTTCATTATCTTTCCTGAACCTGTTCTCTTTGGAATAGAAAAATGGTGCTGTAGTTTGTTGTTGATTATTTGGATATTCTTGTTCAGGTTGAGAATTCTTCTTTGGAAGGTTGTCAAACCTGTCCTTTCCTCTCAGCACCTGCTGTGTGACCTGAATTTGTCATAACTAGATGTTCACTGATCTATATTACAATCTGTCTCACTTCAGTTGGCTGATGGCATCAGTTGCCTCAAGAGGGATACACTGTCAGTTACTACTCTTTGGTTGCCCTTTCTTCTCTGAATTTTCATCCATTTTCATATCAGTTAAAAGTATTTCCACCTAACTACTAAAGTCGCAGATTTCCATCTTATCAATTGTATAAAACAAAGTAATTAGCTTCTGAAGATTCTGCTTTCCCAACAAGAGTTTAGGGAGCCCAGAACAACATTAGACAGCTGCTCGTTAACTCTTAGTTTAACTCCTTCCAGTTTATTTGGAATCGCTTGATCTCGGCTGTACCATTGAAAGATTTTTGCTCTGCTCACACCGAACAGCCTAATAAGACCAGACACGTTGATGTGCCTATGAATGCAATGTCTACATTTACTAGCCAACTGCAATAAATGTTAATTCTTTCAGTACCACATTATCCACGTATTGTTTCTTACATTGTGAGGAATAACGAGTATTGTGTAAAAATGCCCTGTTGGAGGCAAACCCCCTATCACTGCTTATCACTCTCAATTGAGGATTAACCTTTTGTCACCCATCTATAAGAGAAACCGATTTCACAGACTTAAGGGAAGTATACCTGAATAAGAAAGGAAGGTGGTGACAATGGAACACATGAACTAGAGTACAGGAAATCAACGGGATCGCCTAATACTAAGGATTGCGTTGCCTGGATTCTGAAAGTGGAGGGAGGATTAGTCGATGGGACAATATTCCATAGACCGAGTTGGGCATTGAGATTAAAGTGAAGGAAATGAAATAGGTGATCTCATTAAATAATTAACTTCGGGCAAGTACACAGGCTTCATGAGAACCCCATTGAAAAGTTCCTCTTGAACCATGATGTTAAAAATCACAATACCAGATTATAGTCCAAAATCTCACAACACCAGGTTATAGTCCAACAGGTTTAATTGGAAACACACTAGTGTTCGGAGCGACGCTCCTTCATTAGGTGATAGTGGAGGGCTCAATTGTAACATAGAAATTATAGAAAAAAATTACAGTGTGATGTAACTGAAATTATACATTGAAAATTGATTGTCTGTTAAGCCTTTCATCTGTTAGAATACAGTGATAGTTTCACTTTCATGTGTAAATCACAAAACCTTTTTTTAAAAGTTGAATTCTCGGGTTAGCTGTTAACAATGGTGATAGCTAGACAGTATGTTGAAGGTGTTGGCCCCCTGTGTTCTCTGTCTATGCCATGATGTTTAGATTGATCTCACTTTTTAGATTAGAATCAGAGTTTTACATAAATTCATGCAGCTTTTGAGCTCAGAGTTCTACATGAATGTATGCAGTTTTTGAGCATCGTACTTTGCTCAAAAACTGCATACATTCATGTAGAACTCTGAGCTCAAAAGCTGCATGAATTTATGTAAAACTCTGATTCTAATCTAAAAAGTGAGATCAATCTAAACATCATGGCATAGACAGAGAACACAGGGGGCCAACACCTTCAACATATTGTCTTGCTACCACCATTGTTAACAGTTAACCTGAGAATGCAACCTTTTTTTAAAAAAGGTTTTGTGATTTACACATGAAAGAAGTGAAACTATCACTGTATTCTAACAAATGAAAGGCTTAACGGACAATCAATTTTCAATGTATAATTTCAGTTATATCATACTGTAAATTTTTTCTATAAATTGTTAGGATTGAGCCCTCCACTATCACCTGATGAAGGAGCGTCGCTCTGAAAGCTAGTGTGCTTCCAATTAAACCTGTTGGACTATAACCTGGTGTTGTGATTTTTAACTTTGTACACCCCAGTTCAACACTGCTATCTTCAAATCAAGATTATAGTCCAATAGGTTTATTTGGAAGTACAAGCTTTCGGAGCACTGCTCCTTCATCAGGTAGCTGGTGGGGCAGGATCATAGGACAGAGAATTTATAGCAAAAGATCACAGTGTCATGCAACTGATGCGATTTATTGAACAAACCTAGATTGCAGTAAAGTCTTTAATCACTTCGAATGGGGAGCAGGTTTCGATTTATTAATATGCAAAACCCACGATTACAGTCTATGTACAGTGTGGAGTTTGTGATTGCTGGTGTCTGTGAGCAGTCTCCATGGAAGAGGCATTTCTTCACCCGGTTAGGGATAGGACCAGCTGAGCCCAGCTCCTACTGACTCTCCGTGCACTTTCCCCCTATCGCTTACAGGAAGGCACCGCTTTAAGAACATCCGGCACGAACTGCCGCAGTGTTTTGTCACTGTCCGCCTTGGGAGCCCTGGTGAAAAGCAAAGGAGGACTGCAAATGCAAACGTGAAGATAAACTTGGAGATGTGTGTGTGGGAGAGAGGAACAAGTGCTGGTGACCGAGACAGAAACAGCCAGGCACTGAGTCCTCAATAAAACATGCTCAGGATGGTCTTCCTTTGCTCAATGCTGCCCCCTGGCCGCCTCTGCCGGGAAGATACCACAAGCCGCGAGTACATTGAGGAGAGAGTTTGTCATTTCCAAGTCTGGTGCTGAATATCTAAGCCGAGTATTCACAACACGCTGCGCTGAAAAGAAACAGAAAATGAACAATAATTAAGCAAAAGGAAAGGACATGACAGCGCTTTGTGAAGGCGATTGAGGGGAAGGAGCTGCAGGGATTTTGCAGATGAGGAAGTTGGGGGGGGGGGGGGGGTTTGCCTGTACTCTCTCAGGAGCTGGTCACCCCCTCACCCCTCACCACGGGGAAGGTGGGAGGGAGGGAAAATATTCTCCAATTCCCCTCCCCGTCTGAATTCTCACTAGCAGCAATCCAACGCCAGCCGTCTCTCTCTCTCTCACACACACAGACACACTGATCCCGGGGGGAGAGGAAGAGATAAACACACACACACACACACTCTCTCTCTCTCTCTCTCTCACACACACACACACACACTGACCCCGGGGGGAGGGGAAGTGATAAACACACACACACACTCTCTGCCCTCAGCAGAAACAAACAGCCCAAGTGGAAGCGCCAGAGCACAGCACTGAGCCGGGCGGACAGGCAGCCCCCTCTCTCTGTATAAAACCTCCCTCCAGATCCCATGCTCAGTGACAGTCTGAGGCAGACGCCAATCGGTGATGACCCAGCAGCCCTGACACTCGCGGATGTTTGCAGCGTTTCTCTGGGGACAGTGGGGGGAGAGCTCACTGTGTCCTGCGGTTCCTGTCCGAGTGCCCCCCCTCCTCGCCCCCGCCCAGCTCCTGGTTCTGTCACCCACTCCGGCACAGGCAGAGGGAGGTGCACGCCACTGGCGCCTGGGCCCTGCAGGAGGCAGGCAGTAAAACCAAGCAGCATCCAGTGAAGTGTCCGGGGAATGGCCGGGACTGCTCGCACTTTGAGGAACCTCCGGCCGTGCACGGCATCGTGGAGAGGCTTGCAGGCGACCTTCTTTCTGCTCTACTTAATCCCCCTGG
Organism: Chiloscyllium plagiosum; assembly: GCF_004010195.1. Taxonomy (NCBI): domain Eukaryota; kingdom Metazoa; phylum Chordata; class Chondrichthyes; order Orectolobiformes; family Hemiscylliidae; genus Chiloscyllium; species Chiloscyllium plagiosum. The sequence continues at coordinate 21,749,061 of NC_057734.1, read as the reverse complement.
TGTGCACTTCGTGGGGCATCGGATTCCAGTACAAATACCCCCCAGGATTGCAAAGCAGCAAGGACCAGCTCGGAGGTGTCAGCAATGGCTTTCTCGCCCGCAGGTAAACCACCAGGATTTTCTTTCTAGTTGTTGGTGTTAATCCATAGGACACGAGTAATCTTTACCCGGGAGAGGATACAAAAGGGATTGTTGCAGAGCAGTCAGAGTTGCTGCTGGATAGGGGATGGCAAACAGCTCACTGCGTGGAGACACGTTCAGGATTCCCCCTGATATCGGATTGATTTTTCTGCACCAGAAATCCGCTCCTCTCTTCAAACAGTCCGACCTTTCCAAGTGGTTGACTGCGTGACCCCTTTAATCGCTTTGTTTGATAGCATTACGGCATTAGTCTTCGTTTAAAACTGTCGTACAATAGCTGCCTTGAACACGTGTTGAGACTGACATTTTTAAACAGTTTTCTTTTTTAAAAAAAAGAGCAGTGCAGCATTTAAAGACCCACTGGGCTTCCTGGTACAGCTTCAGCAGTGTGGGGTTCTCTTAGTGTTGTTGTGAGTTGGCAGTGGGATTTGTTTGAAATGGGCACCGTTTGTCAGGGGGTTGATTTGTTGTCTCTCATGCTTAGTGCGGGTATGAGCCAGTGATGTGGGCGCCTACACTTCATCGCCAAGTCCCTCTGTGCTCGGGCATAAATTGTCTGAATTCAGCCCAACCTGTACCTTGAGACATTATTGTCAATTGGCTGGTAGAACCCGAGTGATTGGACCTTAAATATTGGACCACAAGTTTGCAAATAAGTGTGTGTTTTCTCCAAGACGTAACCAAAGTCCTAACTAACTTCCTTTTCCTAACGCGTTTCCTGGCCGAGCACTTTGACAGGATGGTGAGGTTATTTGACTCTGTTGGGTCATACAGTGACAATGGCTGGCTGTCTCTCCTTCACAAAGCATCAGGACAAAAGGAGCGGAACAGCCAAACCCGCCCGCTTGTGAGTTGCAAGAGGTCGGGGCAAGGCTGGGAGTGCTCGGCCGAGGCGGCTTCTTCTTGTGAAGACTGAGGCCGTCTCCTCCCTCCTTCCCAAGAAATCTCCACAACACGGGAGCCAGACGCCAAGGCCGGCTTGCCTGGCTCGGTGATTGCAGAGGGACCTCCAGCAACACCCCCCTGGGGGACGCGAAGGAGAATGGACTGCAGCAAACCGAGCTCACTGCTTCATTGATAAAGCTGAAAGCCTCTCTCTGTACTTTGTCAGGTCGCTTCACTTCTGGACAATTCTGATCACCTCTGCACTTGCTTGCGTGCATGCAATGTTACAGGGTTTTAATCGCATGTTAAGACAAACTGAAAGTGTATCAAAACAGATCTGTTTCCCCGAGTATGAAACTGCAGTGGTTTACTTGTCTGGAGCCCCCACCTCCAATATCTTCACAGAACAGTGCTAAGCGTTATAAACAGGGATACAACTGCAGGATTATAGCGGGGCGAGTTTCTGTTCGCCTGATAAACTATCTGGCACACTGCAACAGCAGAGGGGCTGGACTTCAGCTTGAGTAATCACCAATTTCTACACTCACCACCCACCCCCACCCCCACCAGCGACTCATACTGTGTGCAAGATGAAGTTAAAAATCACACACCAGGTTAGAGTCGAACAGGTTTATTTGGAAGCACAAGCTTTCGGAGCGGTGCTCCTTCATCAGGTAGCTCCGAAAGCTTGTACTTCCAAATAAACCAGTTGGACTATAACCTGGTGTTGGGTGATTTTTAACTTTGTACACCCCAGTCCAACACCTGCTCCGCCTCCCCATGTACAAGATGCACTGCAGAAATCCACAGCTCTTTCCAAGTCCACCATTTCCAGCACCTACATGGGAAGCAGAGACAGGGAAACGCCAGCGCCCACAAAACCCCCTCCAAACTTCTCATTTGGAATCACTGCGCCGTTCCTTGAGCGTCACTGGGCCAACTTGCACCTCGGCAGCAGCAGCAGGAGCAATGTGGTAGTCCTTACACCGCCCTTCCCCACTATAGGCGTTCAGAAAGGTAGCTCACCGACACCGCCTCCTGCAGGGCAGTTAGAGATGGGCAACTAATAATAAACATTGTAAACCAGCCTATTCAGACATGTTATTCCACATCTCTGAAGCAGGGACTCCAAGCCATGCGTCCTGGCTCAAAGGAAGGGATACTACCACTGCACCACAAGAGCCCCAGGCATCATTTTGAAATGAATTCCTTATTAGTCTGTCAGCTGGGTCTGTTGGATTGCCTTAGTTGGAACTGCCAGTGGTGGACATGTCAATGTATCTTGGCCAAGTGAGATTGAGGAATTCTGAGATTTCTACAGATGGCCTTTAAGGCAGGGAAACGTTTAATTAAACAGTTCCAGTCTAATGACCATGTTATTTCTACTTTCAAAAGATAACTCACTTTAAGTATCAAAGGAGAAGCTGTAATGTTTGTTATTGAAGAATCCTAACAACACTTACTGTAGGAACTTGGATTTGTTGACATCACAACATTGCTTGTGGCAATAGATTTCCAGACCTTGCACAGTAATAACAGCTTCCAGTCACAGCCACCCACAAACAATCACTACCCACTCAAACCCTCATGCTACACATTACATCTGGCTAATACTGACCAGAAGTTGGACACTAAAACAAAGAACTGTGGATGCTGGAAAATTGAAACAAAAACAGAAGATGCTGGAAAAACTCAATAGGTCTGGCAGCATCTGTGGGAGAGAAAGATGAGGCATTGTTTCGGATCCGGTGACCCTTCTTCAGAGCTGACAGTAGCCAGGGTGGGGGGGGTGAATGGTGTTGGCTGGGGGGGGGTGGAGTATGCGATTGGTGGAGATGGAGTCAGACTCCAGGATTAATGTTGAGGTTTGATTGCACAATTGGAGCCAGTCAGCACTAGATGCCTCGCTATTTCAGAGGTTCTCACTGGAAATGCCATGTGGTTGAGTTATTCATGAATGGCATAGGGCTATTCAGCAGGGTCATGTTCCGAGTGTGTTAATGCCACTCTGATGTTCAAAACTTCCCAGTGAAAACGGTTAAAGGTACAAGTCACAAAACACCAGGTTCTAGACCAACAGGTTTATTTGGAAGCACTAGCATGGGGTGGCACAGTGGCTCAATGGTTAGCACTGCTGCCTCACAGTGCCAGGGACCCAGGTTCAATTCCAGCCTCAAGCCACTGTCTGCATGGAGTTTGAGTCTGCGTGGTTTCCTCCAGGTGGTCCAGTTTCCTCCCACGATTTGAAAATCTACAGATTAGGTGAATTGGCCATACTAATTTGCCCCAAAGTGTTCAGGGATGTGTAGATTAAGTGCATTTGTCAGGGGTAAATATGGGTCTGGGTGGGTTAATCTCCCAAGGGTCGGTGTGGACTTGTTGGGCCAAAGGGCCTGTTTCCACACTATAGGGATTCTGTTCTAAACCTGTTGGATCATAACCTGGTGTTGAGTGATTTTTTTTAACTTTGTCCCTCCAGTACAACACCAAATCCCGGTGGAAACAGCAGTGCACCTTGCTTTCTCAAAACCAAAGGGAACTGCATGAAGGGGAACACAAATAGCTAGGCCTATAATAACTGCATTCAGACAATACGACTCTTAAAATCCCACACATTCTCAGCATTGGTTTTGACTGATCAGGGCGTTGAATTTATTTTCATCTGTTGAGTAATGCATCAAAAATGACATTTGTTTCAAGTAACGTGAAGTCAAAGTCTGGACTGTTTGTATGTTGACTTACTGGAATGCGATCGGAGAAGCCTTCAGCCATCTCTGCGTTTACCTCTTCCATTGTTTGAAACAGCAAGGCTGAAGTAGCATAACTTCTGGAAATGCACAATTGACATTATTGTAACGGGGCAGTGCTAAAACATTTGGTATGAACGGAACAGAAGAGAAGTGGAGTGAAACTGACTGCCTATCTCGAGAATCAGAATTGTTAAATCTTATTATTATTCATATGTGTTTAAGTCTTCATCATTTTATTTTCAAGTTTAAAGTGAGGTCTGACTGGGAAGGAACATGGGACTGGGATATCATAGCAATTACAGAAAAGTGGCTCAGGGATGGACAGAACTGGCAGCTTAATGTTCCAGGATACAAATGCTACAGGAAGGACAGAAAGGGAGGCAAGAGAGGAGGGGGAGTGGTGTTTTTGATAAGGGATAACATTACAGCTGTGCTGAGGGAGGATATTCCCGGAAACACATCCAGGGAAGTTATTTAGGTGGAACTGAGAAATAAGAAAGGGATGATCACATTATTGGGATTGTATTATAGACCCCCTAATAGTCAGAGGTAAATTGAGAAATAAATTTGTAAGGAGATCTCAGCTATCTGTAAGGACAATAGGATGGTTATGGTAAGGGATTTTAACTTTCCAAACAGAGACTGGGACTGCCATAGTGTTAAGGATTTAGATGGAGAGGAATTTGTTAAGTGTGTACAAGACAATTTTCTGATTCAGTATGTGGATGTACCAAGAGTAGGTGCAAAACTTGACCTACTCTTGGGGAGTAAGGCAGGGTAGGTGACTGAGGTGTCAGGGGGAGCACTTTGGGGCCAGCAACCATAATTCTATTAGTTTTAAAATAGTGATGGAAAAGGATAGATCAGATGTAAAAGTTGAAGTTCTAAATTGGAGAAAGGCCAATTTTGACGGTATTAGGCAAGAACTTTTGAAAGATGATTGGAAGCAGATGTTCGCAGGTAAAGGGACGGCTGGAAAATGGGAAGCCTTCAGAAATGAGATGAGAGTCCAGAGAAAGTATATTCCTGTCAGGGTGAAAGGAAAGGCTGGTAGATATAGGGAATGCTGGATGACTCAAGAAATTTAGGGTTTGGTTAAGAAAAAGAAGGAAGCATATGTCAAGTACAGACAGGATAGTTTGAGTGAATCCTTAGAAGAGTATAAAGGCAGTAGGATAATATTTAAGAGAGAAATCAGGAGGGGAAAAAGGGGACATGAGATAGCTCTGGCAAATAAAGTTAAGGAGAATCCAAAGGGTTTTTAAAAATACATTAAGGACAAAAGGATAACTAGGGAGAGAATAGGGTCCCACAAAGATCAGCAAGGCTGCCTTTGTTTGGAGCCGCAGGAGATGGGGCAGATACTAAACAAATACTTTGCATCAGTATTTACTGTGGAAAAGGACATGCAAGATATAGACTGTAGGGAAATAGATGGTGACATCTTGAAAAATGCTGGATGTCTTGAAACGCATAAAAGTGGATAAATTCCCAGGACCTGACCAGGTGTACCCTAGAACTCTGTGGGAAGCTAGGGAAGAGATTGCTGGGCCTCTTGCTGAGATATTTGTATCATCAATAGTCACAGATGAGGTGCTGGAAAACTGGAGGTTGGCTAACGTGGTGCCACTGTTTAAGAAGGGTGGTAAGGACAAGTCAGGGAACTATAGACCAGTGAGCCTGACATCGGTGGTGGGCAAGTTGTTGGAGGAAATCCTGAAGTACAGGATGTACATGTATTTGGAAAGGCAAGAGTGGATTAGGAATAGTCAACATGGCTCTGTGCATAGGAAATCATGTCTCACAAACTTGATTGAGTTTTTTGAAGAAGTAATAAAGAGAATTGATGAGGGCAGAGTGGTAGGTGTGATCTATATGGACTTTGGTAAGGCTATCGACAAGGTTCCCCATGGGAGACTGATTAGCAAGGTTAGATCTCATGGAATACAGGGATAACTCGCCATTTGGATACAGAACTGGCTCAAAGGTAGAAACAGAGGTTGGTGGTGAAGGGTTGTTTTTCAGAATGGAGGCCTGTGACCAGTGGAGTGCCACAAGGATCAGTGCTGAGTCCCCTACCTTTCATCATTTATATAAATTATTTGGATGCGAGCATAAGAGGTACAGTTAGTAAGTTTGCCGATGACACCAAAATTGGAGATGTAGTGGACAGCGAAGAAGGTTACCTCAAATTACAATGGGATCTTGATCAGATGGGCCAATGGGCTGAGAAGTGGCAGATGGAGTTTAATTTAGACAAATGTGAGGTGCTGCATTTTGGGAAAGCAAATCTTAGCAGAACTTATACACTTAATGGTAAGGTCTTAGGGAGTGTTGCTGAACAAAGAGACCTTGGAGTGCAGGTTCATAGCTCCTTGAAAGTGGAGTCGCAGGTAGATAGGATAGTGAAGAAGGTGTTTGGTATGCTTTCCTTTATTGGTCAGAGTATTGAGTACAGGAGTTGGGAGGTCATGCTGCAGCTGTACAGCACATTGGTTAGGCCACTGTTGGAATATTGTGTGCAATTCTGGTCTCCTTCCTATCAGAAAGATGTTGTGAAACTTGAAAGTGTTCAGAAAAGATTTACAAGGATGTTGCCAGGGTTGGAGGATGTATAGGGAGAGGCTGAACAGGCTAGGGCTGTTTTCCCTTTAGCGTCAGAGGCTGAGGGGTGACCTTATAGAGGTTTATAAAATCATGAGGGGCATGGATAGTAAAATAGACAAAGTCTTTTCCCTGGGGTTGGGGAGTCCAGAACTAGAGGGCATAGGTTTAGGGTGAGAGGGGAAAGATATAAAAGGGGCAACATTTTCACGTAGAGGGTGGTATGTTTATGGAATGAGCTGCCAGAGGAAGGGGTGGAGGCTGGTACAATTGCAACACTTAAGAGGCATCTGGATGGGTATATGAATAGGATGGGTTTGGAGGGATATAGTCAAGGTGCTGGCAGGTGGGACTAGATTGGGTTGGGATATCTGGTCGGCATGGACAGGCTGGACCGAAGGGTCTGTTTCCGTGCTGTACATTTCTGATACTGTGACTGTATGATCATATCATTTTTGTCACATTTTCCATTCTGCCTGTTTGTTTCACTAAATAGATCACTTCGAAAATACAATGCTGTTTTCAGCAATGGCTAGAATCTGCAGGTGAGGAGAAAATGGTGCCAAGGAACTTGAGAAGATGACCTTGGGTTTGTGTTTGGTATTGTCAGTGTTACCATGTCCCAAGTATAGCTAGATACTTTACAGCTGCCAATGTGGTGTTACTTGGGATGTGCTTAACGGATCTGTGTATTTTTTGGTATGAATCAGAGAGAAAGGAAAGTTTTGAAGATATGACAAGTCTAAGCATAAAGAGCAGCTGCTGTAAAAAGCTCTTCCTTAGTTTATGTTGAACCAACTGATCTCAACCACAGCAGCATCTGGCAAATGTAAATTGCCTCAGTGCCTTTGGCTTAGGTAAATGGGATATTCCATTAGGATGAGCCAGGCCTAGCTCCTTCCAGACACCAAGTCCTGTTCAGCCATCACATCTTTCCTTTCTGCTCACTGCCGACACTGGTTTGTGGTTAATCAATGCCTGGATTATAAATGCTTCATTTCAAGTGTCTCTGTGGTCTCACCCAAACGTACAGCCCTCTGCCTTTTGCCCCTTGAATATCCCTGATTTTAGTTGCTGTGCCATTTGTTGTTTATACCTTTCCACCTCTCTACCTCACTTTCATCCTTTCCAATGAATCTACAAACTGAACAATTCCACTAAGTATTTGGCATTTTGCCATAACATCTTATGTGGCTGTGCATCAAATGTTGCTGCATCATAGACCTGTGAATAGCTCACGTTAAAGCCACTAAATAAATCCTAGTTGCTCTGGTTAGTGACCCTTATCCCTATCTAGTCACCCCTGAGCACACAATTGCAGGTGTCTGATTGAGTTAGGACACGGTTTTATTGCAATACCTTCACAATCAAATAGCTTGCTGATGCGGCTTTATCTCACATGAAAAATGACCAGTTGAACGGAGAGTTGCTATTGTATTTGAGGTTTAGTAAGTTGTTTTTGTGAATGCTCACAGGCCGGATAAACCACCGGCACTGGTCTCAAAGCCATATTTATTGTACAATGATCTTCATTCCAAAAATAGCTAGTATAAATAGAATTCATATAAAGAACTTGCATTTATATAGCATTTCCTATTCACAGGATGTCTCAAGTCACTTGAGCCAAGTAATTACTGTTGAAATATTGGCACAGTTGTTTTGTAGGGAAATGTGGTAGCCAAGCAGGATACTTTATACTTTATAAAAGAACTGTTATTTTTTCCAATTCAGCTCTTCTGTTATGTGGGTTGATAGTTGGGAGCAGTGGGGTGTCCAACATAGAACTATTGCAAATAGAGCAGCATATTGAATTTTGTTTGGAAATTAGAGTACCCACAGTCCCCACATCTGAGGGTTTTGGAGGAAGTCAGTGCATTTGGGTAAATGGCTTCTTTCCCAGGCCACCCAAATCAAATTCATGATTGGCGCCAGTCTGCTAGCCCCAAGGAGGGTTGGACTCTCTCCAGTAACAAGCATGATCAAATTCCATTCACACCGTGTCAACTCCTGCTGTTGTATTAGTGCCTGGCACAATGTGAAAGAGCTCTCACCTTTCGGAGTGTATAGCGAGTATTTATTCCAGACGGAGTGCCATGTGTCAACTTGCTCAGTTAGTAACCTTTGGGTCAGAAGGTTGTGGAATCAAGTACCATTCCAGAATTTGAGCAAATCATTGAAAACCTCAAAAAGAGCAGTGAAGTATTTTTGTGCAGTTCTCAACGTTTCATCCTTGCAACACCAGAGCCAAGACAAAAAGGTCATTACTTTGTGGGATCCTGCTGTTTGTACACTAATTGCAGTATAGTCACAGCATCTAAAAACAATTAATTCCATGTGAAGTGTTTTTAAGAAATCATTAAATGAATTTATCATGTCTTTTTCCCCAATAATTGTTGTTTAATGAGCACTCATTGCTAGAGTTATACCAAACTCCAAATACTTCTATTACAAAATAGCCAGTACAATAGGTACAATTAGGAACAAATAATTATTGGAGCAAGCAAAATTTCAAAAGCACAGAAAATACAGGAAACGTTCCACTTTAGGACATGAGTACATATCTGAGCAACAATGAAAGAGTGGTCAAGAGCAACCACATTTTGTTCATTTAAAGTGGTCAAAGTGTTGCGCTTTACATATCATCAAGGTCTCATTTACAGTTTTTGTTGAGGAAGCTGATCTCCTACAGGTGGTTGATGCAGAAAACAGACTCATGAATTAGGGCCCCCTACTTGATTGCCATCAACAACATCTACTAGAAGAGCACTTCCGCATACTTGGCACTGAAGAACAGGTTCCTGCTTTTGTTTATTTTCATTCATGGGATGTGAGAGTCACTGGCCAGGTCAGCATTTATTGTCAATCTGTAATCACTTTGAGGAGGTGGCGTGAGCTGCTTTCTTAAACCAATGATGATCTTGGAGTGTACCCTCTCATGATTGTTTGTAATGTTAATTGGTTATTCATTCAGTTTTAACCATTTCCCTGTAAATCAACTTATTCATTCTTTTGTTTAAGGAATTGGTGTCCGTATACTGTCACAAAAACAGTGTCCTGCCAAGTACAGAATGGAACATATGTGCAAAGGGTTTATCAGAGCTGCAGATGGCCAAGGGGCTGTCCTGGTGGTATCAGGTGAGAATGCACTACTTACATTGTTCGACACATCAATCTGATCACTTTACTGTTTTCAATCGAGTTGTGCAATCCAGCTGACCATGGTCACTGTTATAAACATTGTATCCGTTGTAAAGTTATCCTCACTCTCAGACTAACTGGCATGGTGGCTCAGTGGTTAGCACTGCTGCCTCACAGCACTAGGGTCCCAGGTTTTATTCCAGCCTTGGACTGTCTGTGTGGAGTTTGCACATTCTCCCCGTGTCTGCATGGGTTTCCTCCGGGTGCTCCGGTTTCCTCCCACAGTCCAAAGATGTGTGCAGGTCAGGTGAATTGGCCATGCTAAATTGCCCATAGTGTTCGGTGCTTTCGTCAGAGGAAAATGGGTTTGGGTGGGTTACTCTTCGGTGGACTTGTTGGGCTGAAGGGCCTGTTTCCACACTGTAGGGAATCTAAACTGAGAACTACCTGAGGCATGAACTTATAAGGTTTATAAAATTATGAGGAACATGGATAGGGTGAATATCCAAGTTCTTTTTTCCCAAGGTAGGGGAGTCCAGAACTGGAGGGCACATGTTTAAAGTGAGAGGTGAAAGATTTAAAAGGGACCTGAGGGGCAATTCTTTTCACGCAGAAGGTGGCGCAAAGTGCCAGGGGATGTGGTGAAGGCTGGTACAATTACAACTTTTAAAAGGCATCTGGATGGGTATATGAAGAGGAAGGGTTGAGAGGGATATGGGCCAAGTGCTGGCAAATGGGCTTAGAGTGGTTTAGGATATCTGGTCAGCATTGACATGTTGGACAAAGCGACTGTTTCTGTGCTGTGTAACTCTATGATTCTATAACTGCCATAATTTACAATGGTACACTCCTGACTTGTGCTGTGATTAGATTAGATTACATTACATTACATTACAGTGTGGAAACAGGCCCTTCAGCCCAACAAGTTCACACCAACCTGCCGAAGCGCAACCCACCCATACCCCTACATTTGCCCCTTACCTAACACTACTGGCAATTTAGCATGGCCAATTCACCTGACCTGCACATCTTTGGACTGTGGGAGGAAACCGGAGCACCTGGAAGAAACCCACGCTGACACGGGGAGAACGTGCAAACTCCACACAGTCAGTCGCCTGAGGCGGGAATTGAACCCGGGTCTCAGGCGCTGTGCCACCGCGCCGCCCACAAACCACCGTGCTGTATTGGTGGTTAAGAGGCTTTGGGGTGTCAGGAGATGAGCCACTCTCTATAGAATATCCAGCCTGATTTAGGTGTTGTGGCATTTATGTGGCTGGTCATTTTGAGTTTTGGATCAATGTCAATCTCCAGGATATCGATGCTGGAAGAGTCAGAGATAGGAAGGCTGATTAAAATTATGATGAGACTGATTGTAAACCAACAAACATATTAAGGTGAAAGGAGAACAAGCTTAAATTGATCTAGCTGTTCACTTAATCTCAGACCTCTGAAATTCCCTCTCTAAACCTTTTGGCCTTGCTATTTCTAAGTAGTTTAGCAAAAGACACTCTCTGGTCAAACATGTGGCTTAGTGTCAAATATTACCTGACTATAATCCTCAAAGGGCCAGGGACATCAATTGAACTTAATTTGGCATTTTAGAATCTCATGCTCATGTACCATAGTCTGGTTGTGTGGGCAGGGCTGTGGGATGGTGAGGGTGTGACCCACTTCCCCAGTGCCAGTTCTGTGTTCCAGAGCAGCTTCTAATTTCTTACTTCACAGATCGGTTTTGTACTTTTCAGTTACAGGGCGATGATCCGACCAACTTACAGACTGACTTACAAAACAGTGACAGCAATAGAATGGAAATGTTGTGTCGGGTTCAGAGGGAGCAGTTGTGAAGAAGGTGAGTCCCTTGCCACAAACTGTTAAACATGTTACAGAATGGCATTTGTCTTTGTGCATTACTTGCCAATGAGTAAGTGAAACAATACATAGTAATACCTCTTTGCTAAAGTGACATTTTAATAGCATATCAAATTGTCAAAAAAACAAATTGATTCTTAAACAAAGCAGTAAAAATGTGTGTGAATTCAGCTAATATTGAATGAAAGTAAGTTTTTAAAAGTTGTCACCCTATTTGAGTGGAGTTTTGGGTGCTGCCTCATTTCTGGTGGGAAACATACCAGACCTGTTGTATACACATGCAAACAAGTTTCTGGTTTCAGGAAAATTTATACCTTTCATAGGCAGTAGCTTCATTTTTTTTATAATCCATTATACAAGACAAGCAGAATTTGCAAAATGTTTTGAAAATGTAAAGAAATACTTTTGTTGTCTTGAATTCCTCTTTTAATTTGGTTTGGAACATTTGTTGTAACCACTCATTCTTGTCTTGAAACAATACTGTACTGCCAGAGTTATGGTTATTTTTTGTGAAGTGATCTAATTAGAATGGATCAGAGTGGTTTTGATTCTGCAGATTTTACTCCTTTAAACTAACATTAATTTGAGGAGTCTTTATGCCTAGGCAAAGGGAAATCCAGAATTTGCTGTCAATGGCTCTACCTTTCTCCAGTGGGTTCACTATTGGAGACCTGTAATACTGTAAACACTTAGAAATCACTGGGCTGACAAAAGCTTCCACTCCTATTCTCTTAATCTGACATGGCAAAAAAACGGTGGCATTTTTTTGAATGAGAGGCAATTTAGCACGGTTCATAATTACTAGTGAACAATATCACAACTGCTGAAAAAATAATTTTCTATGTTAGATGACAAATTTATGTTTATGATAAATTTGACAATTATAAAATAATGCTTTTAATTTAAAAAAAAAATTTCCTACCTTAGTCTGATGCAATTGTCCGAATCATTTATTTTACTAGCTATTAAAGTTTTTAAAATTCTAAGTAGAGGGTTTCAATGGTTTTTTACTTCTGAATTTACTGTCTGAGAGAATACTCCATTGTGACTGGATAATTAGTCTAATGAATGACATTTCTGTTGCTGTATACATGGATATCCCCTTGATTTGCTGTTTAATTTACCCTGTCATTGGGAAAGGGGAAATGCATGGTCTTGCAATCCCTGTATCTTTGCAAGTAGCTTTTTTCAAGGTGATGAACATCATTGTTTGTCACTAACCCCAAAATCCACCCAATTTACTTGAACAATATTTATTTTGTGAAAGCAACTGCATAGATACATATATGCATATATGTTAACATATGTATGTGCTGACTATAGCTTTAATTGTGTGTGATTAATGTACATGTGAATTAACATATACACATACTGACTATTCCATGAATGCAATGTTTGTCTAAATATATTGTAATACACTGTTGTTTCTTCAAGGCATTCCACCTGTAATCATTCTCAATTATATTTGTCACTGAAATTTGTGTGATAAATGTCTAGTTTACACGTTTATTCATTTAGTCGTAATTAAATGCCAACTTCATTTCATTCACTGGACCCATTTGGGCTATCAATAATTTTTTTTTCAAATTGGCTAAAATTGATCTCTTACTATAGTCTGCAAGATATATTGATTATAATGCTTTGATTACATTCTTGCTTGATATTAAGAATACATCTAGTACATTGCTTCATTGCACAGAGAACTACTGTTGAATTGCCTAATTATAATTGTATAATTATAAACATTGGGCTTTCATTGCTTCAGTTTGCAGTAATGGTTTTTCACTTACTATCAGAATATTAAACAACAAATTTTCCTGATTTCAATTTTTGGCCACTCATTTTAAATACATACACAAAATCAGATGTGCTTTCACAAGATGAGTCAATCTGTTCAAACATGAACCTTAAATCTGGGTCAGAAATAAAGGCATCTATATGGATTCATGTTCACTTGAAACTTTTTGAAATTTATTTGATAAAAATCTGTTTTCTTAAGTAACGATTTGTGTAGCAGATCTATCTATAGAGATCTGTGTGTTTTTATAGCCATTATTTTCCCTTTATCTGCACAGTTTGCTTTATTAACTGGAGTTCAGAAAGCTATCAAAATAAACAGCAAAGTTTGCAAAGCAGATGCACTGCCTGAAGTCTGTGCATTTCTGGAATTGGGAGATGCTCTAAGACTAGGTCATGTACTCGAATATTGAAGTTTCATGATCGTTAATCTTATATAAACTACATTCCAGTGTACTTGACCAAGCGGATAGTGACTGGATATGTTTTGGGTTTGTTTGTTTGACTCAGTTTCAGGATTTAAAATACGTACAGAAAATTAAAAGTGTTCCCTTTGATTCTCACATACTCACCGACTTAATTGGTTGAGTCGTACAAGTTAGCAACCTTCTCTCCCCACTGTGGATGAGATCATTAGGCTGTGACAATAATGCTATAAATTGCTAGGTTACGGTCAGATGACACATTAATGGTCACTATGCAGTGCTACTGATTGATGTTGGGGGATTGGATTGATACTTGGTTTATCTACAATTCCAGGTAATACATGCACAATGACTATTGTGGTACCAAAGGTTACACTGAACTGAACCCCAGCAAGAGGTCAAAGCTTTCAGTTGAGAGATTCAAACTGAAGTAAAAACATAGTGAAAAAGACTACATTGTAGAAATCGCAAAGCAGATGTTTAACTTCAGATTCTGCACTTATTGTTAAAATGCAGTTAAAACTGTAGTGCACTTATTAACAGATAATTTGATTCTTGACAAAATTATTATATTTCCTTATTTGACTTTTTCATATTGCACTTATGTTCTGATATGTTGAATTTGATTTATTCATGTTGTCTGAAGAGTCTAGTGTGAAAGCTAGTTTGTTTTTTTGGGAGACTACTGACTTGTACATTGCTTCTTTTTTACTACAATTGATGAGAAGTTGTCAAACTTTAGAATATTCAGTCAGTAATATTGTACATTTAGTTAGCTGTCTGGAAGTAAAATTTAAAACCCAGAATTAAATTTCTGGACAGAAGCCCATTTCAAATTTGAAAAGGTATTTAGCTACTTGTCAATTTGCATGCAAGTTGTAACTTGAACATTTTGAGCGCTGAAGTTCATTCTCTCCCACTGCACTGTTTTTTTTTTAATTTCTGACACCAATCATTCTTTTCACCCCACTGACTGCGAATTCCAACAGGGCTGAATTGCGAGCAGTTTTGTGGTTTTGGCCCCATTACCACGACCCCTATGATAATTGCTGCACACTCATAATTGAGTTGGCAATGTTGCAACTCTTAACACAGAACTCTACAAGTCAGCAGAGAGTGATTGTCAAATGACTAGTCTGGGCTGGATTCAAGCACAAACTCTATTAAGAGAGCGATATTTGTTTGGTCACCCAATACACCATCTACAGCTGTTCAATTTGAGGCATGAAAGCACAGTTTCCATATGGCTCAGCTTGGTTTCAGTTCTGCTCTATTGTTGTGGACAAAACGTGGTCTGTTTTATATCATGCCCCAAACCAGAAATTGGATGTTCATCTGGATGAGGAATGTTTAAATTACTACTAAAGGGATGTTGCAATTGTAGGTCTTGCAATAGATTGTTCCCCAAATATTTATATCAAAATACTCCCCTCAGATTTTAACTTCAAACAGTTTTTAAATATTAAAACCATGATGATAATCACCAATAGATCAAACTACTACTGTGAATGGGAAACATTATACTGGATCAGTGTACTTGTTGCTTCTAAGCAATGTGGTACCCATAGATAATGCCACCTATTGGCAGTCATTGATTTCTTGTCCTCACTCCTTTAATATACTTGAATTTAATACGTCAGCTGTGTTATTATAAGGTAGTACTTAGTACAGGGAGCATTAAAAGGATCATTGTCACTAAAATGCACATATTTATCTCCAAGAAAATAGCTCTCAAAGTGTCAATAGGTAACCAGTCCTTCTGTTCAGTAAATTGGGAAAAAAATTCGGATGAGGGTGAGAGAAGGAAAAATAAATTCTATGTTGGCCAAATAAAGTATTCTATGATTTATGATGTTCAAATGGGCAAAAGGTGGATTGCTGTACATTCATACCAAATATTGCAGAATTCAGAATGGGTACTCAGTGCCAGTGATCAGGAGCAATCAGTGAAATTTAATTTTGGGTTCGTTTTAGTTCAAAAGAAACTCAAAGGATGTGTTTTTGTTTCTATTCCTACATAGATTTGTTGGGTTTGTTTCATAGAATCATTAGACTTCTCATATTTTACACTCTGAATCATAATCTGAATAAATTAAATACTAAAATATTGCTTTTGTTAAACTTGTAATATACTGGCAGCATAGTAAAAGACAGTTATTGTGTTTAAAGCTCAGGAATATCTTTGTTTTAGGAGTTTGCTTAGTATATTTGGCAACGTTGTTTTATAGATCTCCACAAGGATCATGACAGTACTAAAAACGCTTCGTGACAAAATATTTACAAATACAGTTACTTAGCAATAATGCTTCCAGAACATAGACATACATTTCGGATTCTCAGATTTTGAACTTAATTATATAAAATTCCCAAATGCAAACTAGCAATTTTTGCTCAATTTACTTTGAAATCAAAACATTAAAACTCATAGAAACACAAGAACAAGCAGCTCTAACAGATCCTTTCGTTAAATACACTGCAATGATTTAGTCACACCTGAACCCTGCCTCATGCAGTATTAGCAAATGGCCCATGGACAAGAGGAATTAAGTAACTGTTGCTTCAATTGCGTAGGATGATCAGCTCACGACACTGTGAGCTGCTGCTCAAGGTGACAGTTGGAGCCATCATTCTCTTTAATTTTAGGTAACTACAGGGTCTAGTGTGGGAGAAGGAAACCACTTCCTGGTCTAATTAGAAGAGTCAGTTGTGATTAACAAGATATGGTTTATTGAATGTTAGCAG
Source organism: Chiloscyllium plagiosum (assembly GCF_004010195.1). Taxonomy (NCBI): domain Eukaryota; kingdom Metazoa; phylum Chordata; class Chondrichthyes; order Orectolobiformes; family Hemiscylliidae; genus Chiloscyllium; species Chiloscyllium plagiosum. Next base: position 21,732,710 of record NC_057734.1, on the reverse strand, counting down.
CTAGCTACAGGTTACATTGGTATGGTAAGCATGGATCTCGAGACTTTGAGGGCTGTTATGACGTAGTGGTGGAGTCCTTACCTCTGAATCATGAGACCTGGGTTCAATTCCCACCTGCTCCAGCGGTGTGGTATAATATCTGTCAACAAGTTTAAAAGGAATCTAGAGACTTTGTGCTACAGGGCTTGTGTGGTGCAGTGGTAATGTCCCTACCTCTGAGCTAGGAGGCAAAGGTTCAAATCCCATCTGCTGCACAGTATGCAGTAGCATCTCTGAACAGGTTGAATAGGGAACTACCAGATATTAGTTCTAAAGCTATTCTGTCCATAAGCCCACAAGACATCATTATACTGAGTGAAGTTTATGGTACTTCTGACTCCTAACCCTCTCGGGCCTTTGCAGACATATATATGATTGCTTCCACTTACGAATAACAACGATAAATATATGCACTCTGGGCCTTGGCTTTTTAAAACATGATTTTAGGACAATGTTTAGGATTTCAGTTAAAATAGGGAAAGCAATTTATTAATCATTGAATCGTAGAGCAGTGTGGAAGCAGGCCATTCAGCCCGTTGAGACTATACTGACCCTCCGAAGCGCATCCCACTCAGACCCAGCCCCTGCCCTGTCATATTTACTTTTGCCAATCCACCTAACCTACACATATTTGGTCCCATCTAATCCAAATAGCCATCCAATGAATGGGTAAAACCTAGAAAAAAAAACATGAATGAATATTGAGGTCCACTGAAAATTTAAATGCTTAAAACTGTTCTTTACACTTGGTAAAATGTAATACTTGCAAATTTATTAATTAGACGCTAATACACAGCTTAAATATTGCTGAAAAAAGATGTGTTTTCTCAAAGCATTTTGTCTTGCCCTCATCAGGATAATTCACAAAAATGCCAATTCGATGAGGAAAACCCACATTTGCACTGCAAGAGATGGCCCTGAAATTCATACAGCACATTACCCACCTGTGTAATAAGCTGATCATCCTTTTACATTGACTGTAGCATCTTGCTAATGATAAATGCCACTTATGTAGCCACTACATAGTAACAGCACGAAACAGCTAACTTAACCTGGTGCTCAAACCTTTGAGATACCTAACCCTTCCAGGGTACTCTTGAGATATTTGAATCCTTTGTGATGGTTACATCATGTCTCCAGATTATGGGCAGACTCTTTGGAGTTTTTTTTAAATGGGGAGAAATAATGGGCACTGCACCCTCTCAGAATGATTGTTGGAAAGTCAAGTGAGTTTGTGGTTTCTGAACTGAGAGAATGAGTGTGCTTTTCCCCACGCAGCGGTGGCAACAAAGGTGGCAGGAAGGGGCAAATAATTGGGTGGATTCTTCTTGGAAAGACACTCAGAATCTTGCTCCGCCTTTCTGTCCCCTCAGCAATTAAGTTCTGGGTAAGAAGGTCCGTGTATGATGTCACCAACTAAGGTCCTTTAATTGGTCATTTAAGAGCCACCTTAGGGCCTCATGCCAACCCTGAGAAAAGTGCTTGCTTTTCCCAACTGGGAAACTAGGGTTACGTGCTGGTCTGCTTCAGGTTGGAGGAGGGGCTTCTCAGTGGCAAAGCTCCTGATTGTGTGAAAAACATGAAAATACTTCATTGTTACTTGGTCTGGTGAGACTTATCACTGGTGAGATTCATCACTCCTGTAGTTGCCTGTCCTAATCCGATGAGCACAGTGCACTCACTCCCAGCCAGTCTGTTTGGGAGGTTGCGTAAGAATGCAAATGGCTTTTCCAGGTGCATACTGACCATCCATCTCCATGAAATGGAAGAGATTTAACAAATATGGCTTCCAGATCTGTCTGGGCCATGAAGATGGAATATCGAGTGAACTGTTCCAGGGATGGATTGGCATGTTGCACACCCCCTCCACCATTGAATCATACACCCCACCATTGGTTATCAATCACCCAGCTCCAAGCTCTTATGCGAGCAATGGGAGACATTGAAAGCTGTCATCGCTTGATTTTAAACTAGCTGGTGGGGAGAGCTGAGACCTTAAGGCCACAAAAGAGCATATCTAATCAGTCTGAAGGCACAGGACAAGAGGGGTGAGTCAATGCCTGAACAACCAGTCAATTCCGGCAGTGAGAGAGAGAGGCTGACTTTTTTTCACCTGCAAAGGTTGGTCTCGACAGAAACTTAACCGTGATCTGTGCTGGAAACCTGGAGGCTTCGATCTTCCATTCATCTGAAGAATCATAAGAGAAAATCCATACAGACCAGCAAAGTGTGGCAATTTGGAAATTTGATCACATGGTTTACTACTTCCTGCTAATAGCTTTGTTTGCAGAATTCATCTTTATTTGTATTTGTCCTTGAGTCTGAGGGGTATTGTGTAAATAAACATTTTTCTTCTGATTTAAACTTACTCTATGGCCTGCTTCACATTAATTACTGAACATCACACTATTCAAGGCGTTCTAAACACTGTCTGAAACATACTTTGTTCCAGACAACTGAGAGTTCAGGAGAAAGGAGTTATTCCCCAGTTGTAACAACTTATCAAATGATTCTGACTGTTGTTTTAAATCTATCAGGCAAAAGTGAGGACTGCAAATGCTGGAAATCAGAGTCCAGATTAGAGTGGTGCTGGAAAAGCACAGTAGGTCAGGAAGCATCCGAGTAGCAGGAAAATTGATGAAGGGCTTTTGCCTGATCTGCTGTGCTTTTCTAGCACCACTCTAATCTAGACTTTTAAATCTATCAGCTTAGTGAAAAATGATTTTGATTCCTTAATAATTAAGTGAAAATTAAACTTAGTACTCAGTATCAAACTACGTACAGGCTTGCTTTTAAGCTTAAGGAAATTCTCTTAAAATTTACTGATCGACCGCATGAAATAAAAATTATCATAAATCATGACCATTACAATGCAGGAAGACGGAACTTCCAACACAAAGACCATACCATGGCAGTCCAGAATAGCTACAGACTCAAAAGTACAATGGTAGTCTGGTTGTGGGATAGTATGCTTTCAGGAAGTGCATGGAAATCAACTCCTATCAGGAACACTTCATAGATAATGTATTCCTCTTCATATTCAGATACTGTCATGTTGGAAGTTCAGGAAAGCAAATCATTTTTATAACTGGCCATGTAAGAAAGTTTGACATCAACCAGGGCTTCATTGATATTCACTTCCTTCACTGCTGACATAGTGTGTACCCTGTACAAGATGCACTGCAGTAATTCACCAAAGCTTTTTCAGCAGCATCTTACAAACCTGCAACTTCTACCACTAAGAAAGAACACAGCAGCAGATGCATGGGAATGCCACCACTGATAATTTCTCCTCTAAACCACGCACCACCCTGACTTGGAGCAATCTGGTCATTCCTTCAGCTTTGCTGAGTCCAAATCCAGGAACTCCCTTCCTGACAGCCATGAGGGAGTACCTATTCTAGCTAAATACCACCTGCCCCAGGGCAGCTAGAGATGTGCAATAAATGCTGGCCTAGTCAGTGATGCTCATATCACCTGAGTGAATAAAGAAAAGTATTTCTGCCAGTATAATATACTGAATTAAGTATTAACTTAAAAAACTAATTTTCCTCATACAAAGGAACCCATGTAACCAGTCAGTTTGCATAACTGGGGTTCAGACCACCTTTGATGGTAACGGAAGAAAATATAAGTCTACTTTCCCTGATATCAATCCTCCCTGCCTTAAGTTTTCCTATTGCAGTCCTTATTAAGGTCTGCTAGTGATATACTTCAGAATGTTCTGTACTTAAATATGTGGTTGTAATTAACAAAAGTTGAATAGTCTAACAGCAAAACTTTACTCACTATGTTGTCATCTGGTGGACAGTCCTGCAGCCATTGTAGGAAATGGAAATCACTCTGGTAACCATAAATGTCACTCATGCAGTTTGAACTACACATGCTGTTAAAAGAAATGAAGGATAAAGAGTAAATAAAACAAGGAGGAAATAGATGAGTCAGAAATTATTTTGACAAAGAACTAAATAAAGTAAAGCATGGCAGAGAAACAAATGATCTCGGCCAATAAATCACCTTTGTATAATTTAGCAAATGAAATAACTATACCAAGAAGAAATAGTGAAAGGAAGTTGGGAATGAAAAATACAGAAATAAGAAAATAAATTGTGTACATATATATATATATATGTACACTTGGGAATGCAGAATTATTTTACTGCAAGAAATGAAAGCAAATTAAATTAAGATCATGAAAATATTTTGGGGTGAAAGATATACCCATTTGCCATCTGGTAACTGCTATAAGCTGCTTCTGCTCTTCTCATCTGTCTGTTTGTGTGAATGACGTAATCAATATTCTTGTTGACAAATGCTTCAAACCTTTCTTATTCCTTTCAGATAGTACCAGTCCTCCACTGGTAACCATGTCTGTTGTCTTATTTCAACTTCAGCCTATCACACCTATCCAATATCTTGATCAGCTTTACAAATACTTCCCGAACTTAATCATTGCAAGTGATCACACAACATCTACTATTAGAGTTCCAAGTACAACTTTGTTAAAGAGACATAAACGGAGGTATTCTTATTGCTGTAGTTTTCATATGTTCCTTGTCACTTGAAAAAGCTGAACCTCAGATGTTAATGCTTCCCTCTGTCCTGATGGCACTGATATTCACTCTCAGAGAAACCTTGTTTTGACAGCCCCCTTTTCTTATCCAATTCTGACCTTGTTCCATAGCTCATTTGTATGCACGGTTGTAATTCCCATCAAATGTAACTCTGGAGTACATGCCTGGTCTCGGATAATACCTCTGCTTTTATTCAGTGCTTCTGTTTATTCTCCAAGTGTGTCCCTTCAAATTACCTCCTGTCTCATATCTTCTCTTGAATTGAAATCAGCGTGTTTACAGTATTCCAGGAAAGTTGTCTTCTGATAGCTAGAGCCATCATCTTTTTGATCTTCTCAAGTTTTGAAAACTTCAGCAACTCTCATAATATATTAATGTTGAAAATTCTGACTTTAATAAACAGCCACATGAAATGCCCCAGTGGTAAGTCTGTTCCCTGTGTTAGAGACGTTTTTGTGAATTCTATCTTTGATGAATCACCTGTCACTGCATTAGACATATCCAAAGGTTTATCATTTTGCACTTTGAAACAAATTGCCGTAGTCTGACCTCCCATTAAAGTTGGGCAGTTTCCTCTCAAATTGTAGTTATGCTGTCATTTATAATGTTTCATCTTCTTGACTCCTTCGGTCAATTGAGGGATTCCCCAGGACTTGGTCCTTGCTGCTGCTTTGTTTCGGTGATGATCGCCTTCACTCATTATCCAATTCGAGCCATTCTTTTGTTAGTAACTCCACACATTATTTCTCAATATCCTTCAGACTGTCGGGTCTCAAAAGCACAAAAGCTCCAGTTCTCTTTCAGAGAAATGATCTTGATATATATTATGTACCTTTAATATAAAATGCACCAAAGTTAAAATGACAGCAAACTCAAAATTCGCAAAGTCGAGTGCGTTCCAAAGTTGAAAAGTTTGTTGGCAAAGTCATAGAATTACCTGGTGGTGAGCTTGACCTGAACATTATCATGCCTCAGGTGAGGGGAGAGATTGAGAGGGAGGGTCACTCATGGTAATCACAGCTAATACTGTTTGTGTCACTTTGAATCACAAACCTGCCATTCAGCTAATTGAGCTAGCTACCCTGTCCAACTACAGGCTCACTGAATAGCTGAGCAGACTTAATGGGCTGAATGGCCTACTTCTATTTCTGCTAGTAGCTCTTATGATCTCTCAAGTTGGTATTGACTAATCCAATTTCAGTCCTTCATTAATCGAAGTATAATTTCAAATCCTGGCAAAACATCCTGGTGTAGTTGGTTAGTCAGTCTTCTGCACTAACCTTTTTCATAGTGAACAATTGAATATATCTTCTCAATTCGCCTGTAAATTTGACAGCAGATAGTAAGTAAACCCAGCAGAATGTTACGCATAATAAGAGACCATCTTGCAATTATTTTCCTTAATACTACTATATACAAAAATATCATAATAAAGCAAGGGCTTACTGTACATTTCACTATCACTTTCAAACTGAGCACAATTTACTGTCCTTATAAATTTTGAACAGCTGTGGGATTCCACTGAAAATTTAATGGCCAAGACAACAATGTACTAGTGTGTGAATTTTGTCCTTTTTAAAAATTTGGAACACTGCTTTGTTGTCTTTGTCCATCAGACAGCTTCAGACCATCTGTAGAGTTATACTGATGAGATCTGTGTCTGTTTCTGACTTAGGTAATTACAGACGCTGTCAAATTGACCATGTTATCTATCCACAGTCAAACTGGAAGCAAGACTGTCAAATCTGCTGCTCGGCATGTGTAAAATGCTTTTCAGTTTGATTGTTAGGATCACCAACCTAGGTTAATATGGTAATAGAATCAAGATAAATTGAAGATGTAGATAGAAATTTACTTAAGTACAATCATTTCTTTTCATTTGCAGTTTGAGAAGATTAAAAGTATTACCAGGCTTTCCTTTTCTTTCTGTTTTCAGACAGGCTACTTAAAAGGGCATTGATTTTTATTCAGTAGTGCAGTTACCTGGGATGTACTGATAGCTTTTAGTACGTCCAAGCATATTTTGTGGGAAGGGAGTTTTTGTATAGTTTGTTAAACTTGAAAGGTAATTGTCAAAATATATCACTTCCAACAAAATTAGACAATTAAATGAAACTGAGGTGCAAGTTTCAATAAGATTCTGTCTTTCATTTTGTATTTAGAGGGTTTGAAATTCAAATATCAATCAAATGTTAACTTGCTGATAGTTCATATCTTATCTAACAGAAATCGGTCATTTGCTGGCTGTGCCAGCAAAGTAATTTCTCTGCTTGATCTAATTTTTATTATTTATTTACATTGGTCCAGTTCAGCGTCTCAGTGGTTTTAGAAAGATTGTCATTGACTGCAGTGTATAGGGTAGATTTTAACATCTCCCAAGTGAAAGAAACAGAATCCGGTCTAACGACTATTTTAATTTGAAGTCTAGCCTGAGGCTGTTAGATGATGTTCACATGCAGCGCAGTTGGGGACAGAAGAACAGGCTGAAATGAGCATGTTTGTCTTTTAATTTTCTTTATGAATCCTGGAGCGCAGAAAGGTTTTAGGCACCTGTGCACCAAGCTCTTATTCCTCACCCTCTCTCTCCCCCAAACCTAACCTTCAAGCCCCATCTCTCTCTGCAATGTAAACTGGGTGTTCAGAACCATTCCTTTCCTTCCATCTGATCACCCCTTGCTGCTCACTACTTCCATTCCCAGCTGGCTTCATGGTGATCACTGACTGAAGATAGGGAGTTGAAACTTGGAAGATAAACATCCCCTGGATCTTGAGTTGCTGGTGAATTCAAAGGGTTTGAAATTCAAACATTCTTCAAATATTAACTTGCTGATCGTTCATATTTTTATATCTGTTGATTGTTTGTACCCCAATCCTGCTCCAAACATGATTCATGAATCAACTTGTTAAAGGTCCTCATGTTTATCTGAATAGAACTCCTCTTACCAACTCAACCAAAAATTTTGTAGAAGGTGTAATCAAGACACATTGCATTTTTCTAGAAAAAAAATCTATTCACTCATGGGATATGGATGATGCTGGCTGGCAGGCAGTTAATTGCCCAATCATAGTTGCCCTTAAGAAGGTGGTGGTGAGCTACCTTCTTGAACCATTGAATTAATGCACTTGGTAACATATTAAATTGCATAACTTATGAACTCTTTAGCAGTTTTATTTGCACTAATAACCGTAGTCCTCCATAGAGAGAGATGACGAGTGATGAGTTTAACCTGAGGGTCACCACTCGTCAAACAAGGGGCTAGGTTGAAAAGGTGGTAACTATGTTAACAGGCAGTGCATAAAAACAGCATTATTTCCTTTGGATGCTATCTACAAATACATTATTAGATAAATCAATGTGTAGAAAAGCTACTTGAAACTGTGGAATATAATGGTTTAACAAGAGTAGGAGTTCTTAATGCAAGGCAGATTGCCAGCATCCCAGCTGCCAAATTTTTCAGTATCTGTGCTGATGAGATATAATCAAGGAGTGTCCTGTCAAGTAGTCTGGAGAGCGCTACTTGTTGGGAATGTGTTTCAAAGAGCAGCTGCAGACTCTGCATTTTACAGGTGGGGTAAGAGTTAGCCAGAGTGAAAAAGTTGATGTCAATTGTTTCAATATGTCCTGTGACAGGCTATCAGCAACAGTGCGACAATATCGGTCAACACACAATGAGTGAATTATGTTAGCCTAGTCCAGAGAATATTCTAGTGTTTTTCAGAAGTGGAGAAGATTTACAAATGACAGTCAAAGCAATAACTAATCAAACATCTGTTCACTTTTCCTGGTTCTTTAATATTTAATTTTGATAGTACCTTACAGCAGCTCCAAAGCTGGGAAGTAGCCAGTGATATGTGGTTTAGTCTGCAACCAGGGAATTAGAAATTTGCAGGCGAGGACACCTGGGGCTATAAGGAACATTGGAGAACTTCCAAATATTGCTTTTGGATGGCGGCCAATCTTGACATGTTTAATTTTATTTCATTACTGTTCACATTTTTACTTTATTTTTCAAGATGCAAAAACATCAATTATGTACAGAATACTTGTAATTGTTGTTATATATTGGTACTTTTAATTCCAGAAGAATGTTGTTTGAAGGTGCTCAATTCTGGACTTTTTCTTTGTAGTGCACTTAATTTAGAGTATGAAGTTATTATAACAGACATTTCCTTATGGAAAATTAATTTAATTGTAAACCATAAGCATTCCCCAGAGGTTTACTGAATTATAACGTCTTGGTAGAGATGTGTGGGACATATTTTGATGAGGGATGAAGTAGAGAAAATCATGTCAAGTTGCAGTGCACTCTTAAAGTAAAACTAAAATGTAAACTGGCTGAACTTGCTCATTGCCTGCCACTACATGAAAACCGCTTGCTGTTTTTTGAGTCACTTAAGTGATTGTTTTAATATAGAGTCAGCAATATTGCATCGCGTTTTACTACAAACTTCACATCCTTTATGGACAAATAAGTCTCATTGGTACAATAGAAAAAAAATCCAGACCGATATTGGTAACTTCTTATTTGTTTGAAGATCGTCATCTTATTTTATATTCAAGATTTCAATTCTTTTTTTCAAGTTAAACTTAATTTTATATTCTACCCTTCTTGTGGGGGAAAAAGGACTTCTGAAAAGTGAAATGATGGCTTGCTTCATTTTTACCTTGCTAAATGTCAAGGTGATGTTCTTTTAAACATGAACAATTTTTGACATATTGGTTTCATTTACAAGGTGCTATGTAAAGGCACTGGTGTTGGGCACAGTTCATAGAATCCTGACAGTACGGAATGAGGCCATTTGGTCCATTGAGTCTAAACTCGACTCTCCAAAGAGCATCCTACCCGAACCCAAGCCCGTACCATGTCCTATAAACCCATATTTACCATGACTAATCCACCTAGCCTATACACCTCTGGATACTGTAGGGAATTTAGCATCGCCAATGCACCTTACCTGCACATCTTTGGGCTGTGGGAGGAAACTGGAACACCCGGAGGAAACCCATGAAGACCGGGAGAGAATGTGCAAGTTGCACACAGACAGTTGCCTGAGGCTGGAATTGAACTAAGTCCTTGGTGCTGTGAAGCAGCAGTGCTAACCACTGAGCCACCGTGCTGGTGGTTCTCTTGATTTGAATAATGGTTCCAAACTATGAGAAAACAATTGGGAGTAAGTAAGTTACTTATTCTCCTTCCTGCAAGCCCGTCTTAATTAAATATCTTGTCTGACGTGGGGTTTGCATTTCAACCGTCAAAGTTAACTTATTCATCTCTAAGTTCGGAATCATAGAAAGCGGCCACTGGGTTGATTGACTGCACAAGCCAAGAACTAAGTCAATCGGCATCAACTGAATCTCTAGCATTTCGTCTATAGCCCTGTAGATTATTGACACTTGAGTTGCCTGTCCAGTCACCTTTTAAAAGAGTTGAGGGTTTCTGCCCCTGCTATCCTTTCAGTCAAAGAGTTCCAAATCCCTATCAGTCTCTAGATGATAAAAAAGTTTCTGTTTCTCGCCTCTTACCTTTCTATTCATCATTTTAAAGCTATGGCCCCTCGTCACTGCCCTCTCTGTAAGGGTGAAATGGCCTTTCCACTCCATGCCCCTCCAATTCTGGACATCTCAATCAAATCTGATTTCAGCTTCCACTGTTCCAAGGAGAACAACTTCAGCCTGTTCAATCTTTCCTCATAGCTGCTCTTTGGTAATGTCCTCATAAATTACCTCTTTACCTTTTTTTAATGCACTTGCATACTTTGAGTAACGAGGTGATCAAAACTGCACACAGTATTCAAATTGTAGCCGAACTAATGAATATGTACAGTTTTAGCATAATCTTCCTGTTCTTATATTCTGTACTTTGCCTGATACCTTATGCCATTTTAACTACCTTCTTGATACAATAAACTCTGAACATTCACTCCAAATCCTTCATTTTGTGTATACCCTCCATTCCCTCGCTTTCTTTATACTTCTCAGTATTCTGCTATTAACTTTGCATCCCAGTGCCTTATTTGACCTTGCACGTCTCTGGGTCAAATTCTATTTGCCACTTTTCTGTCCAGCTTGTCTGTCCATTGATATATTCTTGCAATTTACAACTATCACCGTCATTATCAACCATGCAGCTAAGTTTTATGTCATCTGCAAAGTTGATCATGTGCCCTACATTTACATCTACATCATTAACATATTTCCCCCTAAAAAGCAGGGGACTTAATATTGGGCTCTACAGAACTCACTCGTAACAACTATTCATTTGCTAAAACATCCGTCAACAATTACCCTTTGTTTCCTGCCACTGAACACATTTTGTATCCAGCTTGCAACACTCCCTTGGATCCCAAGGGCTTTTACTTCATTCAAGCAGTCTGTCATGTGAGACCTTGTCAAAAGCCCGTTTAAAACCAGGCTTGCTTTCTGTTTGAAGTGTGAAAGCAAATCAGTAAGGCACATTTTGATTTCATAAAACAACCTGGGCGTCTGTGACAACCATGTATCACAGAAGGTGATAAGTTTGTTTCAGGAATGTTGTATAATTTCTTCACAAACCAAATAATTTCCACTGCTTCCCAGTTAATCTGGCTGTATCACCACTCTGTGAAGTTAACTGATCAATTAGCATAGAAGATGGTTGTGATTGAGCCATAAAAATAGGTCTTCTAACTAGCACAAATGTCTATTTCCATCGGTTTATTAACATCTAAACACAACAGCCAACCATACTTCAACATTGCTTGCACAAGTACAAGTATAGTTGCAGAAAATCTAAGACAAGTATTCTTCTATAAATCTGTGCTGAAAATGTGTTGCTGGAAAAGCGCAGCAGGTCAGGCAGCATTCAGGGAACAGGAGAATCGACGTTTCGGGCATAAGCCCTTCTTCAGGAAGAAGGGCTTATGCCCGAAACATCGATTCTCCTGTTCCCTGGATGCTGCCTGACCTGCTGCGCTTTTCCAGCAACACATTTTCAGTTCTGATCTCCAGCATCTGCAGACCTCACTTTCTCCTTCTATAATCTGTGCACTTGTCTTCCCAATTGGTATGAGAAAAGTAATGTATGTATGCACAAAGCCTTGATCGATACATTCCGAGTAAGCCACAGAGATATAACTGAGTTGTATGATGTTTTGCATGAACAATTACCTCAGCCTGATTTAGCCTCTATCATTTGCAATACCATTTGCTACTTCTCTCGTCATCTTTTGAGAGAAAGAATGTTTATTAATGTAATGTGGAAAGAAATGAATTTTAATTTACCCTTGTACTGCTCTCTTATGCTAGAATGTTAAAGGAAATCCTTATTATTACATATTAAATATTTGAAAATGAGTACAATGCAAATGCTTCAACTGCTTCTCGCAAGTAATTAAAAGGACAACCATAAAAATTCTTGTTTGTCCTGTCTAATGACGACAGTGGTATTAATGCTTTGAAAGCAAAATTGTTTTCTTCTGTTGCCTTTTTTACAGAATAAATTTTGAGTTACTTAACTTTTTTCTCTTAATGCAGTTGTGGATGCACTTTGATTTGAGTTCACACAAAATTACCATCGTCCTGTTGCGTTGTTCACTTTAGGTTTACGATCCAATTTCTAAAAGCCCATGGGCGTGAATTCCATACACTTGCATGCTTTTGCAAAACTTGCAGTCTGAAGCATTGGTTTGCTTAGAATTTTTAAAATGCGAACAGTGCTACTTTTGTTTGAGTGTTCACAAAAAATGTTCACATTCTCCATTTGTTATTCTTCACTACAATGAATAAATCAGGAAATCACTTGTCTGTTTAAGAGATTTCTTTCCATACCAAACGTGTTTCATTCTACTATCCAAAAATATGTTGCTCCCACATGATGTTTCATTCATTGCTTTTCCCCTGGCTGTCATCGGTTGTATTAGCATTTCTCGCTTACGTTCAGTAAAAAACTTTTGGATAGAGATACCATCTGGTTTGTTACTAATCCAGAAAACTAGATGATCTAATGTTTAATGTCTGTTGTTCACTGGGTTACTCAATCTCCAGATTCAATCTGATCTAGCTAGGTTGGGAAATGAATTGGTCAAAGCTCCAGTCCTTTGGAGCATTTGGTTTTGTGTGACCTGGACAGTGGCTATCAAACACCTCAGCAATCTTAGAAGACATTTTTCTGAAAAAGAGGAGATTGTGTTCAGTAAAGCATCAGGGCGAACATCTCAGATCTTTTTGCCTACGTACCCTTGTTGAATATTAACAAGAACATTCAGCTCAGGACAGCGTTAACTAAATGAAGAATGATTTATTTTACCATAGGGAAGCCTGTCTAAAAATCCACAAACGACTATTCTTAAATCAGCTTTAACTTTGTACAACATTCTTCTCTTTCCTTTTGTGGCTTAAGCACGGATCTAATCCATAACAGAAGTTAGATGACCTTAGGCAGCCTTACTTTCCAATTACTTTTGTCCAGTTTTTAAAATATAGTATTTATTTAAAGTTCAAAATACAACATGCTAGTACTGGACAGGTCACCACTCTCAAAGGTGAAGAATTGTGCTATTTCACTCTCGAGATAAGGGAGTTCTGAGTCCAGAGACAGATGCTAGTATTTAAGCCATTAGCACATTATCTACAGTTTTAAGTGTTTGTGATCTTTTGGAGTCTTGGCTGGTTTACTTACCTACAAACTGGTTTATTTAAGGATGCAAGCACAGTAACTCAATTTAGTTTGTTGGGACTGAAGCCAACTTTCAATTGATAATGTTCTCCTTCCTGAGTTTCAAGTTTTATTTTCTATCCATGCTGATTTTGTTAAATGCTGTGTTTACATTTCTCACAGAAAAAAATATTTTTACATTAAGCATTGTGGCATTTTACTTCCAGAATTGTTAGGGTTCCAGTCTAAATGAAAGCAAATCAGTATTGAAAGGCATAACATGATATGGCTAAGTACTGTACTGCATGGTATTTAAATATGTATTGGCAGTAGTCACTTTGACGTCTGTAAAATTGTACATCTGACTATAATACTTGGGTACATCTGTTTTAATGGAAGAGTTCTTTCTGATTTATCAAATTGTTATTTGTGTCAAAATATGTTACACCAAGTACCCTTCTCCCATGAAAATTAGCTTCAGGAAGATTTAGTCTAATTGTCAGTAGTCCTGTTTTAGCTTAAACAATAAAAAAGGACAATTGTTGATCAGAAACATTACTGGGCCTGAACAGTGTGAAAGACCTGAATTACCAGAAGATACATGCATCAGCTGTGAAAACATTTCAGCCAGTGATAATTCATCCCCTTTACAAATGTCTGTTCCAGTAACTCTTTCAAGCAGGCCTCCGTTTGCATCAACACTACTCATTATTTAAATAAAGTATAAATTGCACAGTCAATAAAACAAGAGATGTTCCAGCTAATTATATTTCTTTAAATGTTTTTTAAGTTATGCTGTCAGACATTTTTCATGTTGTAATCAACATATGTATTATGTCCATATGAGGAATAAGTCTTGAAAGTTATTTTGATAAAACATAAAAACATACATATAAAATATGTTAGTTACTTTTTAACCATCTCTTGCCACACTATTGCCGCACAAGCACATAGCAACCTTCTTTTGGCTGCTTACCACTTTAACTGGTGAATCACAACTGTGCAGGATTTGCTTAGAGTGACTTCTATCTCAAATTTTTCTTTCGAGGTAGGGAAACATCTGGCCTACGTTCATTGCCTCCTGTTAACAGCCAAGGAGAAATTAAGATATTGTCAAATTCTGCTAAATGTGTGCTCGATGCCAACTGTAATGGTTACTGAAGTGGTCACTGAACGTTAGTGTTTCATTATCACTAACATGGGCTTCACCGCAGTTACTCGACAGAATCCACATGTTACTTTGACATTTTGTTTTAATTGAGGATGCGTTATTGATAACCACTGATGATTTGAACAGCGACATTAAAACTGAAGAATTTGGAGCTTTATTCTGAATGTTTTGTTATATGGAGTTTAGCCACAGATCAACCATGATCTAATTTAATGATGGAACAGGATTGAGGTTTGAATGGACTCCTCTTGTTCCTGTATAGTGGAGCAAGACTGGATAGTTGCTTCCATTGTAACCAGGAACAGGACTTTCGTGAAATAGAATACTAGAGTATTCTTCCACAGAGGACATCAGGTAAAGAGGGGTCAATGGAACGTCCACCTTAATTGTATAGGGTTTGAATGTAATTGTTGCGATGACCTGTTACAGCTGTAAGGACATTTGTTAAATCTGGGACTGCTGTAGACCATTTTGGCATCTTACCTAATAGGGACTGCAACTGGAAGCAGTTCGAAGAAGGTTTACCAAGCTATTTCTGGAGAGTTAGGTGGATGTCTTGTGAAGAAAAATTGAACAGCTTGGGCCTAAATTCATTGGAGTGTAGAAGAATGTGAGGTAATCTTATTGAACAGTAGCATTCTGAAGGGACTTGAATCTCGAACTGGGGTGTACAATATAAAAGTAAGGGGTTTGCCTTTTAAGATGCAGGAAAGGGGAATTTTTTTTTCTGAGGGTTGTTAAGATTTATAATTCTTCTAACCAAAGTGCAGTGGAGTTTGGAAGATTATTGAACATTTTCAAGGCTAAGTTAGACATATTTTTGATTGGCAAAGAAGTTGAGGGTTTGGGAGACAGGCAGGAAAGTGGAGTTAAGGTTACATCCCAGTGGGTCATCATTTTCTTGAATTTCAGAGCAGGCTTGATGGCATGAATGGCCTACTCCTATTTCTTGTGAACTTAACACCACTTAGCTTCTTACGCTTATTCTTAAAAAGAGCTAACCAATGATTTCTGTTCCTCTGCCTTTTACTTTCATTTTTTTTTACATCACTACCTTTTCAAATATTGATCTACTTCTATATTAAGACTATAATGAATTCCCTTTCACCATTATTTCTGATAGGACATTCCAGGTCCTGACAGCTGTGTTTAAAAAAATCTCCAGGCCTCTGCCTTTGTTCTTTTGATGGCAATTCTTCTGCTGTCTAGTTTCTGACTCACCAATCAGAATATCTTTTTCCCAATGTACCTTGTAAAATTTCTTTTGCCATTTTGAATATATTCTTTTGATTTCCTCTTACCTACTCTGCTGTGATGAAAAGAGCCCAGCTCCTCCAGTCAAATGTTCCCTCTAGTATAAGAGTTTCTGTTCAAAATCTGTATTTGCTGTCTGTAGTTAATTCATGTCTTTCTGACAAAGAATTAATTCTATCCAGTATTATCGCCTGTAGATTAGAAGTTTAAACACTACTGATGTTAGCCTGCCTGCTTAATTATTCATTACAAAAACCGAAATTGCTGGAAACGCTCAGCAGGTCTGGCAGTATCTGAGGGAGAGAAGTCAGAGTTAACTTTACGGGTCCAGTATCCCTTCCACAGAACTGATGGTAGCTTAGAAAAATTTGTTTTTTATGCAGAAAATAGGGTGGGGGTGTGTAGTAATAAATGATAAGTGGGGACAGAGCCCAATTTGGGCTTTTCCAGGAATTTCTGTTTTTGGTTCCTGATTCCCAGCATTCGCAGTTCTTCCAGTTTCTGCTTAATCCATTGTTCAACTGCATCAAATCAACAACCTTCAACTCCTTGAGTACTACTTCCATATCAGAGAATGTTAGGGACTCTGGTCAGAGTTTTCAGACATGTGTCTTTGGCTCCCTGTTACATTGCCATTTGAAATTCAAACAATTATATTCTGTAGCAATTGCTTATCTGTGGCTCTCCTTTCTAATAGTTTAACCGCTTTCTCCCATGCCTTTTCAATTCCAGTTCCTCACTCTTCGGTGAAAACAAAGAGGAAATACTCATTTTGAATTTGTGCCATTCCTTTATGCTTCTTGAGAAAACTTCTTGTTGCATCTATCGATGGTACCCTTTCTTTAAACATTTAAAAAAAGAAAAAAAAATGCTTCTGCTTTGCACCTAGTCAGCTTCACCTTGTCTTGTTTCTCTGGAGGTTTCATTGTGGGATTTTAAGATTCCCTATTCTACCCTCAGCACATTCTGAAAATGATCGAGCTGCTCCAACCCATTTCAATTCGTAACTTATAGTTAATCTTTTTTTAGTGACAAAATCTGTCACTGAGCTAATTGTGCCAAATTCTGTTCCATGCAAACCTGGAAAATGGAACTTCAAAGTAATTGCTTGTTTAGACTCCAGGTTGTAGAATGCAGTTGATCCATTCACATTATATTTCATGAAAGGGTTGGTCTGTACACTCTTAATTGTCAAGGTTTCTAAAGTTATTATTTTAAAATCAAAATAAAGACTTTCATTTACTTTGGAATAAAATTGTTAATTATCTTTTTACTGAACCCACAAACTATATGCATTTTTACAACTTTATGAGTAAATGTCATCAGACATTTTGCTTCTTTAACTCACTTTTTAATCCATGATGGAATGTGAGAGAAATCTTGGTTAAAATGTGTGGAATCCTAAGTACTTTATTTCTCTATTCAAACCCCCTTTTCCCACACAGACTTCATTTTGCTTCCACGTAGTAGTTGTCCTCTTGTAGTGAACCTTGGGAAGACACTGCAGATTTGATTTTGATACCAAATTTGCAGGAACAATCAAAAGCCGAGAGTGATGACTATGAGATAGTGAAATGGAGAGCCAGTGGGGAAAAAGCAATCAAAATGGTCTGAAATCAGGTCCAGGTGAATGAGGAAAGATGGGGAGGTTGGGTGAGAGTGTTAATAGAACTGAGCTTTGAAGCTGACAGTGATGTTTTAAGGGCAAGCCAGGACTAATGGAGCATGCGAGGGAAGAAATCCAGTGGGACTTTGTGGAGTATGGGTGTGTGGTGAGAGGGATTCTGCCAGCCACATTAGGAAGAGCAGGAGATCAGGAGAGTGTGTTTCTGCATGTTTAGAATTACTTTGCAAATTGTGGGATGGGTTGTGTACCTTTGTTTTTACATATTCATGAGATGTAGATGTCCATGCAGAATTACATTCTTCATCCCATTTTACTTTTTTGAAAACTTAAGCCATTAATCATTAAACTGATGAACACAAATTGTACATTTAAGCATCGCTGCAGATGGAAAACCTGTGAATGCATTCCCTGTGACTTGTGCATGACTAGATGTCCCTAACAAATCATGTATGCAGTGGCAGTTACAGAGGCCACCAGGATTTTAATGTTTTGTGGTGGTTGTTAGTTCTTCTTTTAAGCAATAAAGACGATTAAACAAATTATCAGTATTCTGCGTACATCAATCTATTTGTTGGCTTTTTAAACAAAACATTTCTTAATCCAATGGAATGTTAGTGTATCTGCTGGTTTTCTTTCAATGATATGTACCTTGTAACCTAAAGGCTATCTTTAATAGTTTTAAAACAACAGTAACTTGATGCTGAAACACTTCTTTTGTGTCTACCGTTCAGGATCAGAGAGTTCTGTTAATGCCATCCACTTCAGTCTCCTTGCACACTGAAAAGAAACATAGCTGTACAAAACAAGTGACTGTTACTGAAATCTTTCCACTGTGCCTTTATGGTTCCATTGTAAAAAGCGCTCACTAGTGATCAAATGTTTAGTATTGTCTCATCATTGAGCAAATGCTCAATCATTTCTCAAAAGTTTTTCTCATAAACGACAAAAACAAGGCGTACATTTGTGTAATAAGTGCAATTCAATAAGTCAAGGACTATTTCCTAACTAGGTTCGGCATTGTCCAATTAAAATTATAAGTATGACATTTACTGGCACAAAGTGAAAGCCTATTGAAATCTTTAAAAGACACTTTTTATAAAGGACTTCCTCAATGGGAGCTCCCTGACAATCAGGGTTACAATTGCAACCATTCAACATCCTTGACATATCCATATGTTTAGCCTTACCAGATCCACAACAGCAGAAGTGGTCGACGTGAGACTGACTATTTAATGAAAGGTATATGAGAGAACATCTTGCGCAAGCTCAATTTGCTTCAGTCAAAGTGTCTGTGGGGCTTTTCAGGTACCAACTGGAATGTGTTACAAATTAGATCATTATTGGTACATTAACAAATGGGGAGATTGAAGGAACTCTGTAACTTCCTTGTTTGGTTTATTTTTATTTTCCTCACTAGGTGCAGAAAGCCATTGATGGCTTCTTGTTTTTGATCACGGAAGTGTGAATGGAGCCTTTTGCATTCTTCGCATCTTATCAGAGGCAAATAGTAGTGTCAGGAGAAAGAGGACAAAGGTCAGATGGAGCCCCCATATCCAGATTCTGTAATCTGTACAAAGAAAACTTGTTACAGTTGTCAAGGAAATATATAAAGCATGTTTATGTAGAGGCTTTATGTCTGATAACTTTTGCAGGTGGATCCAAGACATATCATATTCTGGAAGTTAACTGAATTTCATTATTAGTGCATAGAAAAGGTGATGTTACTTTTAATAAATATGTTTCTCATTATGGTTGTCAATGGCATTATTCAAACTAGTAGAGGACAAAAGTATGATAAGCAGGCTGCAGATGTTTATACTGTATGTTAGTTAATTACTAAGGGTTTATAGTTTGCCAGGAACAGCAGATTCAGATATATCAGTACAAAATATAACACCCTCTGCCCTCCAAAATCAGATATATCAGTACAAAATATAACACCCTCTGCCCTCCAAAATCAGACATATCACTACAAAATATAACACCCTCTGCCCTCCAAAATCAGATATATCAGTACAAAATATAACACCCTCTGCCCTCCAAAATCAGATATATCGGTACAAAATATAACACCCTCTGCCCTCCAAAATCAGATATATCAGTACAAAATATAACACCCTCTGCCCTCCAAAATCAGATATATCAGTACAAAATATAACTCCCTCTACCCTCCAAAATCAGATATATCACTACAAAATATAACATCCTCTACCTTCCAAAATCAGATATATCACTACAAAATATAACACCCTCTACCCTCCAAAATCAGATATATCACTACAAAATATAACTCCCTGTACCCTCCAAAATCAGATATGTCACTACAAAATACAACTCCCTCTGCCCTCCAAAATCAGATATATCGGTACAAAATATAACTCCCTCTGCCCTCCAAAATCAGATATATCACTACAAAATATAACACCTTCTACCCTCCAAAATCAGATATATCACTACAAAATATAACTCCCTGTACCCTCTAAAATCTGATATATCAGTACAAAATATAACTCCCTCTACCCTCCAAAATCAGATATATCACTAAAAAATATAACACCCTCTCCCCTCCAAAATCAGATACATTAGTACAAAATATAACTCCCTCTGCCCTCTTTGGGGGTGAAGGTTCATTGTAAACTGTGGTGAATACTGTCTAAACCATCCTCACAATGTTTTTTGATTATAAATGCCTATTTGTTACATTGTCATCCTGCAAAAACAGTGCCTGTTTTTTTCTAAACTTACTAACTGGGATCTGCCATTGCCAGAGAAGAGCACGTACATTATCTCAAGATAGATTGCTGTCTTTTTGCGATTTAAGTGCACGTAGCTGAACCTCGTCTACTCTGCCATAGATTTCTCTTCATCTAGATTAGTTACAAAAGTGACAGGTTGTAGTGGGAAGATATTCTGAATGATTTTCCATTCATTTTAATTGCAAAGAAGCCATGCAGCAGAGTCTCCTACTCATGCCTCGTTGTGATATGTACTCAACGGGTGACACATCTTTTATTTCAAAGATATACCTTATTCATAAAAAAAACTTTTTATACGTACATAATCATTAGAGCCAGTTTGCTCCTGTAAAGTGTTTGCGTATGAAGAAACAAGCAAACATTGGAGTTTGGCTCTATCCAAAAGACATCTCTTATATACGCACGACTACATTTATGTGCATTTGAGGAATTAGGAGGAACCAATAACTGAATGGACCCCTATTTAACTTCAGCACTAGGACCCCTATTTAACTTCAGCACTAAGACCCCTAACAGAGGTTGTAATAGGTAACACTGTTTAGGGAGATTATTAGTACTTCCAGCTGATTGGAAAATTCCCGTTTCGATGACTCCTGAGTTGGTAATGATTCTTGGTTAACCCAAGTTGAGAAGAGTTTCCTTTCAGACGATTTATGCTGTTACTCCAGCTTTTGTTTGTGGGCTAATTTTTCAGGATGGGAAAGAAAGTTCTGATTACACAGCAAACCCATACCCTTGCTTATTCATAGAACCCCTATAGTGTGCAAGCAGGCCACTTGGCCCATCGAGTCCACACCAACCCTCTGAAGAGCATCCCACCCAGATCCACCCCGCTACCGTATCCCTATAACTCAACATTTCCCTAGCCTGCACATTCCCTGGACACTATGGGCAATTTCCTATGGCCAGTCCACCTAACCTGCACATCTTTGGTTTGTGGGAGGAAACCCACACACACACGGGAGAACGTGCAAACTCCACACAGTGCCCTGAGGGTGAAATCAAACCTGGGTCCCTAGTGCTGTGAGGCAGCAGTGCTGACGGCTGAACCACCATGCAGCCCCTTCACTTATTCTCCTACTCATTCACTCTTTTCTCCTGGATGTTCTGCTCCTCCTAACTGTTGCTCCTTAACCTCTCCTCTAAGAAGCTGCTTAAAACTTACCTCTTGTTTATTCTTTCATGAGGAAGTGGCAAGACCAACATTTGTTGTCCATTCCTAATAACCCTTGATGTAAGTGGCTTCTCATTTCATGAAGGCTGTTAAAATTGACCCGCATTGCTGTGGGGTCTGGAATGGCCAGATTCCTTTCTCAAAAGGACAAGAGAGAGCCGGCTGGGTTTTTACACAATCACAATCACCATTGCTGAGGCTAGCTCTATGTTCCTTACTTATTAATTGGATTTAAATTCCAGCTACTGCCTTGGTGGGATTTGACCCCCATTGACTTCAAAGTATTAACCTAGGCTTCTGGATTACAAGGCCAGTGACATTACATTACATTGCACCACAGCATCCCTGTAACTTTCAACTTTGTCTTGGTGCCTGAGTTTGTTCAGACCATGTTCCTGGGAAATGCCAAGGAGCATATTACTGTGTTAAAGGCGCTAATATAAATGCAAGTTCCTATTAAATTACAGGCATTATGGGATATGGAACACTCAGTCGAATTAGTGACGCTTTAATGCTAAAACACTTCTTTTATCTTCAAGACACTTTTTGATTGTTTGTGAGCGATTTTCTGTGCAAAATTTTCTTGCCTGTTTGTACAACTCTCTTTTGCACACATTGGCCAGTCTGCACTGAAGAAACCAACCTCACAGAATAAATCCTTCCTTTGTTATAAAAACTCACGACAGATTGACAGTGATAGCACAACAATTGCATGATATCGACGGGATTCTTTCTGCCAAGCCAAAGAAAATCTCTGTCCGGTATTTTAACAGAGTGGAGTGTGACAAAGAAGGGTTGTAACAACATCGTAATGAAATTTATTCCAGTTGATGGGAGGGAGAGGTAAATATCTCGTGACAAGTGATATTCAGCTTCATGCTGCATTTATCAAAAGAATACTCGACTCCTGTGTGTGGAAAATATGTTTAAATGCATGGCCCCTTTAAATCTTTTTACACAGCTGCACAAACACAATTACTTAAAGTGTGACGATAAGTGCGTGACCTGGGCAGGAACCTTCAGTTGCTGTACGATTTCGAGAAAACCGTACGGTACAATAGTTTAGCAGTTTGCACAAAATATACAGTACAGAAATAGGCCATTTGGCCCAACCAGTCCATGACAGCATTTATGCTGCATTGGAGCTTCCTCTTTATAGCTTTCTATCTATATCCATGACTAATCACTCAACTTCTTGTCTACATTCCCCTTAAATGCATCTATAACTATTCACTTCACATGGCAGTGAATTTCCCATGCTGTTTAGGTGCAGATGTTTCCTCTGAATTTCCTGTTAAATTTCTTGGTGATTAGAATTTATTGATAACATCTCTTTACGCTCTTCAATTGTGACACTGGACTTTAAACCCAGAAACATGAGCTCACATCCCATTCAGACTGCTGGGGAATTTAAATTCAGTCAATTAAATAAATCTGTAATAAATAATTAGTATCAATAATTCCGACCATGAAATTACCAGATTAGTTGGAAAGATAACAATCAGCTTCACTGATTAGAGAGGGAGCTCTGTCATCCTAACCCAGCCTTGCTGGCCCATTTGCGACTTCAGATCCACAGAAAGGTGGGAGTGGGTAATTGCCCTCCATCATGGTTTTACAAGGCACTTGAATGTCTTCAAATAAGTGGTTACCAGCCAGCCTTTTAAGAAAATTCATGGATGGGCAACAAATGGCAGAAATGATCACATTCTGCAAAAGAATTAAGTCATGATGACGTTATTACAGATTGTGGCCTGGAATATTGGTTATTTTATAAATGCAGGGTGGGATTTTCCTGCTGGGATTCCAAACCCTGTTGTTGGGCTCAAATGGAGGCCAGATGTTAAAACTGTGTAGGAAGCAGTCACTCTTTGTGATAGGTCATGGCCCAGTTCATTCATGGTCACAGGGTGAGAGTGTGACCCAGTTCAGGGTCACAGGGTGAGAGTGTGACCCAGTTCAGGGTCACAGGGTGAAAGCGTGACCCAGTTCATTAATGGGTCACAGGGTGAGAGCGTGACCCAGTTCATTCACGGTCACAGGGTGAGAGCGTGACCCAGTTCATTCACGGTCACAGGGTGAGAGCGTGACCTCGTTCATTCACGGTCACAGGTTGAGAGTGTGTCCCTGTTCACTCACGGTCACAGGGTGAGAGCGTGACCTCGTTCATTCACGGTCACAGGGTGAGAGTGTGACCTAGTTCATTCATGGTCACAGGTTGAGAGTGTGACTCAGTTCATTCACGGTCACAGGGTGAGAGTGTGACCCAGTTCATTCACGGTCACAGAGTGAGAGTGTGACCCAGTTCGTTCACGGTCACAGGGTGAGACGGTGGCCCAATTTGTTCAGGGTCACAGGTTGAGAGTGTGGCCCAGTTTATTCACGGTCACAGGATGGGATTGTGGCCCAGTTCATTCACGGTCACACGGTGAGAGTGTGACCCAGTTCATTCACGGTCACAGGGTGAGAGCGTGACCCAGTTCATTCACGGTCAGAGGGTGAGAGTGTGGCCCCAGTTCATTCACGGTCAGAGGGTGAGAGTGTGGCCCAGTTCATTCATGGTCACAGGGTGAGAGCGTGACCCAGTTCATTCACGGTCAGAGGGTGAGAGTGTGGCCCAGTTCATTCATGGTCACAGGGTGAGAGTGTGGCCCAGTTCATTCACGGTCAGAGGGTGAGAGTGTGGCCCAGTTCATTCATGGTCACAGGGTGAGAGTGTGACCTAGTTCATTCACGGTCACAGGGTGAGAGTGTGACCCAGTTCATTCACGGTCACAGGGTGAGAGTGTGGCCCAGTTCGTTCACGGTCACAGGATGGGATTGTGGCCCAGTTCATTCACGGTCACAGGGTGAGAGTGTGACCCAGTTCATTCACGGTCAGAGGGTGAGAGTGTGGCCCAGTTCATTCATGGTCACAGGTTGAGAGTGTGACCCAGTTCATTCACGGTCACAGGGTGAGAGCGTGGCCCAGTTTGTTCACGGTCACAGGGTGAGAGTGTGGCCCAATTCGTTCACGGTCACAGGGTGAGAGTGTGGCCCAGTTCTTTCACTGTCACAGGGTGAGAGCGTGACCCAGTTCGTTCACGGTCACGGGGTGAGAGCGTGACCCAGTTCGTTCACGGTCACGGGGTGAGAGTGTGGCCCAGTTCGTTCACCGTCACAGGGTAAGAGTGTGGCCCAGTTCATTCACAGTCACAGGGTGAGAGCGTGGCCCAGTTCTTTAACGGTCACAGGGTGAAGTCATGACCCAGTTTATTCACGGTCAAAGGATGGGAGTGTGGCCCAGTTCATTCACGGTCACAGGGTGAGAGTGTGGCCCAAGTAAGGACGCCTGGCTCATGAAGCTGGAACAATGAGTGGCCTTTGAGTTTGAAACCCGCATTTGGAAGATAAATGAAGGATAGGGTCAGCTTTAAATGGCATTGTTCGCTCCAGACTACTTTAAGGTTTACATTTTAAAGATGGGATTTGTGGAGGTCAGAGTGGAGGAGGTGAGAAGGGTTGGGAAATGGACAAATGCATGGTTGCCACAGCTCCAAAGCAGATAGTGAGGGCACCTCATCTTGCCTGGGATTCCAGCACCCAGCCCCCAAACCCCAAACCCCACACCCCACACCATGTCTGTTACAGAGGGGCCACATCTAGCATCTAAAGTGACCACTGCTGCCTGCAGTACCCCTGAGGCCGATGGTGCTCCCACTAAGTGCTCCCATACCAGCCCCATCCCACCTCCAAGAACACAGCCGAGGAGGCTGAATGGAACAGGGAAACTGTCCTGAGGGACCATCTAGGCTATTTTTAGCTCCCGTCTGTCTCTGAGCACAGCTCCGGTGAAGGCTAAAAATCCAATCCACAACTTTATTTTTGTTGCACCTAATTTGTTTTGTCTCCAGAACTAAGGGGATGTTTGCAATTGCAAATTGGTTTTTAAGACTCTAAGAATTTGATCTCTCGTGTCGTTTCTAAGAAAGGAAAATATTGCATCCCTTACTGTCTCCATGGCTGCGTGTTCTGGGTCATCAGCGATGCATCCTATTTACTCCAACGTCTTTTTATATCGTCACTGAGTTTTGCACTTTTTTTTTCATTTACTTTCTTCCCTGTTTTCCACCCTTGCTCCATAGGGAGAAAAAAAAATGTTGAAATTGTTGATGATGAATTTGAAAGAAATCTCGGAACCCTAGTGTACTTGACATTCAACACGTACAGTCACTGCAGAATAGCGTCAACAAAGCAAATGGAGTGTTGATCTGCATTGCCAGGAAAGGATAAGTCAGAGGAAGCCATGCTCATGTTCAAGCTGTGTAATGCTGTAGCTGATCACAGACATGAGATATTCCAGTACTTCAGAGATCAGCCACAAAACTAAACCTGTCAGCAAATTAAAACACCAGAGAAATTGAGACACTGGGCTGTTTCAGTTCAGGGAAAGGCAATTGAGGAAAGACTTTCTCATGAAAGTTTAGAAGAAATTATATGACAAAGGTGGATCTAAATAATTTCTTGAGGCTAAATTATATTGCATGTCAGTTGTGCTTTAATTTGTAGTAAGATTCTAGATTAAAATCCCAATCCAGGGTTTGTGCCTGAACAAAGTGCAGTGCTGGGGAATGCAGCAATGTCTGAGGAGCTGTCTTTTGGTTGAGATGTTAAACTGAGGTCTCATCTGGTTGGTTGGGTGATGTAAAAGATATTGTTTCAAAGGAGAGCAGGGGATTTATATCTGTTTTCCTCGTCAACATTTATCTCACAGTCAGCATCAAAATAAAAGATTAGCTGTTCATTGTCACAATACTGATTGTGAGAGTTTGCTGAGTACAAATTATTTTATGATGTGGTTTGAAACCGTATATTTGGGATTTTTACTGATTGGTTGAGGAGAAGGTCAAGCCACGAACTATCTTCAGCTTTAAATTTCAAAGTGACACTGTTTATTATACACTAATGCTAAATGCTGCTGTATTTGGCTCTGACATAGAGTTAACATTTACATAATGACTAATCCATCTTCCTCATGTGTTCATTTCCAGATGGTTTCTTTGCCTCTTCCAGAGTAGAGGGCTTCTAGCATAGGAGAAAGTGAGGACTGCAGATGCTGGAGATTAGAGCTGAAAATGTGTTGCTGGAAAGGCTTGAAGAAGGGCTCATGCCCAAAACATCAATTCTCCTGCTCCTTGGATGCTGCCTGACTTGCTGCGCTTTTCCAGCCAACACATTTTCAGCTTCTAGCATAGTCTAGTGTAATTTCTTCGAGAGTGTTCTAACCCTGCCCATTCTGTGGTATTTAAATCCAGTCATGTGTATTACATCATCACAGTGTCTTAATCTCTAAACACACTGGTGACAAGTTTCTAACTTGTAATAGTTACTAGACTGGATGGAGGTTTGCTCACTGAGCTGGAAGGTTCATTTTCAGATGTTTCGTCACCATACTAGGTAACTGGATTTAAAAGCTACTGGACTTTTAAGTTACTAAGTCACGAGACTTAAAAGGTGTATTTAAAGTACTTCAAGATACCTGATTGGTGGAAAAAGCACAATGTAAATGCAAGTCTTTCAAGTCTTTCATGATAAGTCAGTCAGAAAGTTGAAAATTTAATGTAGCCACAGGCAGGCTTAAGCATGATAGAAATTCTTCATCACACAGAGAGTGATCACCACAAACCATAGACATCTAAGCAGATCAGCAGAGGTGAAAACACAAGGAGTATTTAAGAAAAACTGCAATGGGGAGCCTAAAAGTTCTTTCTAGGTTAAATATAAAGAAAATGGCCTTCCTTACCCATAGTTATCTTATGATTTTTCAGTAAGTCTTTACTTTCCTTTTTTGAATATTATCCTTCTTTTTGTAAACATACATTTTCTCTCATTTTTCTGCACACCTCCCAGTTTGAGTATGTTATAAGACAGATAGTTAACTTTAAATTTTAAAGTTATCCTTAATCTGTTGGGATAAGTTATGACACACCGACATAGTGGGTGAGACTTGAACATTTTGACACAGATGTAGACAAAAAGAATCTATTTAATATTTAATATCCACCTCAATTAGGTATTAAATTATTCACTCAAAATTTGCCAGGCAAGACTCAATCTGCAGCAAGTGAAGAAAATTATGACGAATGAAACTGCAATTTCTTCACATGTTTTCTCTTAATACCTTGGATGGAAACGACCAGCTCCTAGAGATTTGCCCACCTTATGTCCCATGATTTTCTGCATTACTGTTTTTAAAAACTTGAAACAAGTTCACTAAGTTCCTTCTCTTAACTTATTCTTAGTATGAAGATACTGTGACATTTTCTCATTTTCCTCTACTGTGAAGATTTTATGGAATGAATTCATTTAGCAAGTCTGCCACATTACTATTTCCAATTACAGTGTCACCTTTGCCTCCTTGATGGGCCTGAATCTCTTTTACCATTCATACTTTAATATATTACAAAAATATTAATTGTTAGTCATGAAATCCCTCACAAAGTTTTTTCAACTTTTCGTACTTTTTTTATATCCCCTTTGTTGCTTTTTGTAGCTCTTCCGTTTTTTTTTGGATTTTGACTTTGCCTCGCATTCGGATAGCCTCCTTCAGCTTGATATTGTATCTTGACTAATTTGTTGACCATACTTAACCACACAATGGAGACTTGGTCTTTTAGGGGCAAGCACTCATTTTGTATTTCACCAGATTTTCCTAAACAAATCTACTTAATCCATAAAATTTCAGAGAGTGCATTCCACGACCACTCATGGTTGGGATTACACAAGGTGCAAATCAAATTAGTTCTTTCAATACTGCATGTTATTTTACTGCATGTTATTTACAATTAAAGTTAATATTTACAATACTTGTTTGATGTCAAAAATATAGTCCAAGAGGTTTACTACATATCCAGCTCCTGGGTATACTGTGGCCAAACAGAGTATATGTAGTGAATGCCAAGATGACAAAGATGGCACCTGCACTTGTGCAGACAGCACTGAGCCTTTTTTTGATATGTGCATGCCCAAATTACCAATCATTCACCTTGGTGTAGATCATGTACAGACACACTGCCCATCAGTGTTTACAGTACATGCAGAGCAAGCACCAGGGATGGACAGTCACTTATTCATCATCTCCACAGTTGGTAAGTTGTTGGCTGGGCAGAGGGAACAGCCACAGAATGGCCCCCGTACATGCCATATTCCACATTATCTCACAGCCTGCCCTGGATCACCTTGTGGATCTGACAGACTGGACTTGGGGGACAAACTGGAGAGAAAACACAAGGAGAGGATTCAGCTTCTGTTTCCCCCTCTCCCCACACAATGGCAAGGAGCTGCCCAGACTGGCAAAAGATGGGAAATGACCATTCTCATTTATCATTTCTACCTAAACTTAATCCTGGAAGCTACCGTTCTGTTGCTTTGCAGGACATGGAGCTGCAAATGTGTTTCTGTGCATACACAATCACTGTGCCACCTAGCAGGGTCATTGACAATAAACTCAGCCATGGCTGAATGGCCTCCAGTGGTGGCCATTGCAGCAGGTGCCTCAAGCTTTAGTGCATTCCTCAGCACATACCATACCAAATACATCTTTGAATGCTACTATTGCTTGTGAGTTTACTTTTTAACAAGCCACTTGCTGTGGTCACTTTCTGACACAATAAAGTCAGTTTTACTCAAGTTTACAACCTTGGTTTGTGATTTTCCTTAGTCTCCCTCAAAATTAACATTAAATTTGATTATGTTATGATTCATGTTTACAAGTTGTTTTCTTCCTGTCAGATCATTAACTAACTCTCTCATTACTAATGACAGCAGAGTATTTTTTTATTCATTCATGGGATATGGCATCACTGGATGGGACAATATTTGTTGCCCATCCCTAGGAACCCTGGAAAAAGTGATGGAGAGGTGTCTTCTTGAAGCAATGCAATCCATTTTGCATTGGTACACACACAATCCTGTTAGGGATGCAATTCCAGGACTTTGACCCAGTGACACTGAAGGAACAGTGATATATTTTCAAATCATGATGGTGAGTGGCTGTAGGGGAACTTTGTGTTCCTATGCTTCTCCTCCCCTTGTCCTTCTAGATGGAAGTGGTCAAGGGTTTGGAAGGTGCAGCCTAAGGAGTTTATAATAATGCCAGACTCCCCATCAAAAAGGACAGGATCTATTTGTTGGAATTGACGTGAGATGGGAAAATGGTTTAATGCAAGTTTAATGGTTTAATGAAGCTGTTAAGACATCTTGTTTTCAAATTTAAGCTCACCTCCAAAAGCGTTTCTATTTTCAAGACCCAAAATAAGTCCCAACAGTAGCCATGTGTTTTCTGTTGTTTTAAAAAGACGTTGAAGCTAGAATTGGCCAGCAGAGATCATTTCTGAATGCTTTTGCATCAGACACATCTCTGGCTGAGTTTCATCCCCCTCAAAAAATCCAAAGTGCACAACTAACATTTGGCAAAGCTGATGAAGAATAATTTTGCAGGGGTATTCTTATAAGAAATTGATTTCCCGCTGTCAGTGATAATTAGAGGGTTAGGCATCCAGCAAATTTGGACGTAATGGCCAACCAGAGAAGATGCCAGGGCATTGAGAATATTTGGCAGCAGGAGATTAGTTGAAATCCTGACTTCTTTTTCAACTTATTAGTCTCTGTAGACCAGAGTTTATTTATCCCAGCTTTTATTCTTGAAATACAATATTAATGTTTTTGCAGTTTCTTTTTGTCGTGCTTTTACTATAAGGTTTAACTTAAAATTGTGATTCCAATAATTATCTAATGAAGAATTTATAAGTAAAGGCAAACAATGATTTTGTTTGTCACGGTTCTTTCAGATGCAAAATTATGCTGCGTGTTAAAAATGCAAAAGACTTCGGAGCAGGGTCATCCCATTTACATCCTCTGATGTATGACCTTGTTCGTGTACAATTCAAAGTGTCACAGAAAAATAGAATAAAGCTCTGAACTGATTTAGCATTTCCTGAATTGAGCATTCTGTGTTTTGTTGGATGCAATGCAAAAATATTACAATAGACTGTTTGTTCGAGGCTGAAAGCAGCAATGTCAAGACTTCAAGATTTGATTAAGTTCCAATAAGACCATGTTGCTGTTATTATATAGTTATTTAGCTGTGCAGCAAGCTTCCCTAAATTATGAATTATTCTTCATTTGTTATTCTGTAATAATATACATCATACACAAAGGCAAAGTAAATCCTTTGCTGAACATCTGCCTTTGCAAATTGAACTAAAAGATTGACAGAAATCTCCCCAGGCTGCATCTCAGTGTTTATGCCGAAATGCAAAGGATAATGTACAAAGGTTGGACAAGGACAGCTGCAATAACTTGATGCTATTCCTCTATCATTTGATGTTTGGGGATTTTTGGTTTATATTTTAGTATCAGGAGTTTTCCGCACTTACCAAAACCACTTGTACTCAGGTTACGTGAAAATATGACTGCTAGGGGTTTCCTAGATGGCCCAGTGGATAAAGTACAGAATTGTGATAATTAAAAGAACCCTGTTTTGGTCTGTGGCCTGTGCTGAGTTAACTGAGATCAGCAGGGTTGATGCCAATGTTCTTAATGCTCTGGAGTAGGAATATTGAAGCTTGGCCAAGGATCACTATCAGATGACCCTGCTCGAAAATGTCCATGTCTGCAATTTGCAAGAGGACTAAAAGGAGTTCCTCTGCAATGTCATCTCCCAGTGGTCCAGTATTTGGTATGTTTTTATCGCCTGATGCTATGTGAGGAGGAGTTGCTTGGGTGCAGTGTCCAAGCCATTGAGAACCACATTAGAGTTATTTGTGCATTGAGACAGCTTTGAATTCCTCAATTCTTTTTATCAAAAAGGAAGCTCTTGTTGTTCTTGTTGTCACTGTCAGCTTTTAGAATTTAGTGATCATTTTTCCACGCAAATGGAATTTGGAAGAGCAGTCACGTTTAAAAGCTTTATAAAGCATTTTTAAAAAATTATAATGAGATGATCAGTTAAAATATTATTGAATTCAAGCTTTGATGTTGTTTCCCAACAGGATGTAAATAATAATTTCATTATCATTACTATTTGTAGGAGTTTGAGTTCAGCTTGTCCGTCACGTCTCCTACCATACAAGTGCTTACATTTCAAATGTATTCTAGCAACTTATTTAAATATTCTCTTTCTAATATTCTCCTCTTTCCACATTGTGTTGAATTTACTAATGCAGTATAATGGGAGTGAATACATTAATGTAGTCTACTTGATACCGTATTAGTTATCAGCTTCCTTTATCTTAGAACCTAAATCAAGAGTTTTACAGGATCTACTGAGAGTCAGACAATAGATATTCTCAGAAAAGATGAAGATAGGATGTAGCAGACACGAAGTAGGAACATTCTACTAAAGTAGATCAGTCTTAAGAGAGCTATACAGATACCCAATATCCAGAGGAGGCTGAATCCAATAATACAGACTTGAGACCATGGAAGTAGCACAGTTCATGGTGACAGTGAAATTAGCACAAATAAACTAATACAAAGATAACTACAAGGTTATATAAAAGTACAAAGTTATTGTGATCAAAGTTTTCATCTTAACATCAGTCATCCATGAATTGTAGAAATAAAATATGATAAAACTTTTAACCACTATTTTTACTTTTGGTATTAGAAGCTTCTCCATTGTCCTGGAACTACTGAATTCCAATGAGTGATTTGCATTGGAAAAGTTTACCCATCTTTCTGTAAGAATCCGGCTGTGTGTATTTCCCTTATATCCATTTCTCACCACGTTTAGCTTCTAGTTTTTATTTCTACTGAGGTCTTCCTGTTCGGTTGCCCTCTTCCCTGCTATGCTTGAAACTCTTAGGTTTCTCTTCCATCTTACTCAGGGTTTGCAAAGGAAAGCAAAATAAACCGCTGCCTCAAGCTCTTTTACTATATGCTATTCCATTTATAACAATTTTAAGAAAATATCTGTGATAGACTGGAAAGGATCACTGTTTAGTACAAGTGGAGTTGACCACGATTTTGATATATTAACAGTAGGTCACAGGTAAATCTGTCAAGGGTTCTGTACACCAGCGTGCGTCTGTGTATGAGAAAGCAGGGTCAAAAAGATGACATTTACAGTTTAAACTCTTTCTTGTACTTAAGCAGTGGTCAGCAATATCCCTTCCCTTCGGCTTGTTGGGTAGAAGCTACTTTGGTGAGTTAGATGCTGGGGAGATGCCACTGGCTCCTGGTCTTGATTAAGTCCATAGTAGGAAGACCCCTGGACAGCCCTCCTGCCCAGCTGCCAATTGAGGCTCTTTGGTTGTCAATGATGTTCCTTCTGCTGCTGTTATTCATTGAATAGCCGGCAGGGGGGCTCACTCTGCAGGCAGCTTGTGAAGCAAGCCGTGTCGATGATGTCTGCACACCCACGGGGGAATATTGGACCCCTTGTTCAAGGGTTGGCAGTGCCGGATTGAAGGGGAAGAGGAAGATGCTCGCAATGAGCTACTCCTCTGCACTTACTGCTGACCTCCATCACATAGTCCTCCGTCATTCCCCCTGTGACCTGGTTCCCTTGCTAATCTTGCTTCTCAGCTCAGGAAAGAGCTGCCTCCCTCTGATTCTGTCAGCAGTCGATGGTGGGCAGAACAGGGTGGGAAGGCAGTGGTTCAAATCCCACCACAGCAGATGGGGAATTTTAAATTCAATAAAAAGAAACCTGGGATAAAAACACTAACCCAATGGTGACTGCCTGGCCACTGTCATTTCTGGTCAAAACACAACCCATATTACATACATACACACATAGATACATATACACACATGCATATACAAATATATGCATACATATGATCATATACACAAGCATACACAGATACATACACACACATATACACATACATATACATATGCATGCATATACACAAACACATGCATACACACATACACATGCATATACACATAAACACACATACATACACATATTAACACATATATACACACACACATGCACATGCATATGCACACACACGCACATGTGTGCACATGTTCCATGGCAGGCCTGCTGTTACCCAGTAAAGTGTGGTGGGTACAAAATTCAGCCAGCCTTCTGAAAAAGCGGTGAGGTGATGTGGGTTTATCATGGCTATCACAATGGGAGCTAAGACTTCCATTGCCTCTATTAAATTCCACCCAGTGACTGCAGCCAAAGTACTTGATAATGAGGAACGTGATAGATGTGCTTCATCTTGTTATTGCCTGATTTTCACATATGCTGTAACTTGGAAGCAGGAACCTTGGCAGATTTCTATATTTGCTTTGCTGTCTGGGAGCTGACAATTTTATTTCGCTGACTCCCACCCTAACTGATAATAAAGCTCAACACAAATGAGGAGTTGAATCTCAAGCTTCTGTGATTAATGTTGTCAGTATGCATGGTTCTAGTATCTGCCAAGGAATTCAGAGTAACCCAGTGAGGATGGAGCCATACCTGTAGTTTTTGGAACGTGGGTTATAAAACATTGTGATAGCAGCAGTAAAATAAAGAAACTGATTATATTGAGCAGTCAGAGGATACAGTTTCCTACACTAGATTGAACTGGCCTAATAATGAAATGAGATGAAATGGAATCAGTGCTTTGCCGAGGAACAGACTTTCTCCGTCACCTCTTTGGAGTTTAACAGATCATTCTGTAAATCACCAATCAAAGATAAAACATCGAGGAATTATAAGACACTTCTATACATGTGTTCCAAGATGAACTTTACATGAAAAAGGCAAAACCTAAGAATATTATCCTTAGCAGATTATTCTACTGTTAAATTGCAAAACACAAATTATCAGTCTATTCCATGCAGTGGCCTGCATTTCCCTAAATTAATCTCTGATTTTGTAGCTAGTTCTACCTGTCTATTTTAACCAAGCCCTGGGTGGTATTTAAGCAGAAGCTGACCTTCTGATCCGTTTCATTAAAGGCATTCTTTCAACAATTAAACCCATCCTTCAGGCGCGTAATGTAAACTCTGTGTTATCCAGCACAGTTTAAATCTATTTGAGTTAGTTGTGGTGTGTGATAGAACATTTCTTTCATTAGAGATGGTATTGTTTCTAACCACCGCAGCAGCTAGACACATTAGTGAGCTTCAGGCGTTAAACAAGGATTTTCCAGTTAAACGGATAAAGATCAGATGTCATTTGTCCCAGACTTAAATTACTTTCCAAACTTAGCTTTGACTTTGTTCCATCCACAATTATATCAAATTTCCCTGCATATCTTCACTGAGTGTGTACTTAATTGGATGCTTGCAGAATGTTCATGTCTGTATGAGGCCATGGATAAATATTGTAGACTTTGGATCTAATATGGTGAAAGTAAGTATACTGTCTGTTTAGGGCAGAACATATAATATTCTCAGCAACTAGTTTACAATTATTAAGTACTCAGCCCTGAATTAAATCACAGGAGCAGCTTTAAGAATGACTGTAGTATAGTGTTGAGATGTTAGATTGAAGCATTGTCATGCATCACCATTGGAGAGAAATCCTGCCTTGTTCATCCTCACCATTTGCTGGTTGATGTGAAAAGTTATTTTGAAAGTGCACCCCTAATAGAGAGTCATCCAAGAAAGACTTGCATTTATAGAGCACCTGTCATAACTTCAAGACATCCCACCTAATTAAGTACTTCTCAAGTGCAGTCAGCTGTGGGAGTGTAGGAAAAGCAGGAGCCAATTTTCACACAACATAATCAAAACCAATACTTCTGTGCAGCACTGAAGAAATACTTCACTGCCAGAGATTTCATCTTCTAATCAAGACATGAGACTGAAAACTATCTGCCCTGTTAGCATTTCTATAAGATCCCATATCCCTATTTGAAGAGGAGATGGACAGTTGTCCTAATGTACTGACCCACATTTACCTTCACCTCAACCAATATTACTTATATTAGAAAAACAGCTAAACTAACCATTTATTCTATTACTGATTATGAACTTGTTGTGTTCTGCTAGCTGACATATTTCCCAATTTCTCACAGTGATCATTTTCACGAGCTACTATCAGCCTTTCAGCATAAGACAATGAAAATGCAACAAATCAAATCCATCAAAAATTGGGGAACTTCACAGTATGGCCTTTTGGTGACGATTGAAGAAACCAGTCCATGAGGGGCAGGTTCTGCCACAAGTATGGAATATGAAGTGGTTATCAGATGAAGCTCTGATGAAGAGCCATCTGTATTCAAAATGTTAGCTTGCTCTCTCCCATCGATACTGCCTGACCTGCTGTGATTTCTAGCATTTGTAGTTTTCAGTACAGATTCCAGCATCTGCAGTAATTTTCTCCTACTAATGATTTCACGATTACTTTGTGGGTTTTGTGCTTCATTTGCAATTTATCAGAAAATGAAAGATGGCATAAAGGTAAATTATTTTGTTTTCTCTCCTTTTTGTTCTTATCAGAGGTTCTTGCATTTATTTAAATACCACATTAGTGCAGGAGAAGGTCTTGACATTACAGACTAAGCTGCCTCCATGCTGGTAAGATCTTCAGACATGATAAATTTGTACAACGAATGCTTTGATTACTGCTGCAGAGATTAGGAAAACCCTACTGAGCATAATGACGAAACTAAGCAAGTTTTATAGTCTGCTGTGTTAACTATAATGAACTCAGGAGACAAACCATCCTCTCTTCCAACGTAATGTAGCCAAAATAAAAGATTTAAACTTTTATTTTGTCTGGGCGTTTAATTAAAGAATTACAAAGAAAATAAATGTGCCCTGGTGAGGAAAAATAAAATCCGACAATGCAGAGCTGTGAGGAACTACTGTGGCTGAAGATTCAAGAATCAAGTGCCTTGTGTTCACAGTGAGCATTTGTTCTGGGTCTCATTTAACAACATGAATTTCTAACACCATCTAAGGATAAAAGCCTGCTTGCAGCACAAGCCCTCAGGAGCACTAATTTATACTTGGAGCTGGCACTTGTACAGCGAAGTAGTTAATTCAGGATTAGACTTTGGATAGATCATTACCCGAGTCCTACATTGTTTCATTCTCCAGCATATTATACTGCTGCCAGTGACCTTCACAATGAGGTGTGTCAATAAATTCTCTGATGTGTCAATGACTTACTACCCAGCTCCAAAACGCCGGCCCTTAAATCTGTTGCCGTAGCAACATGATGTTCTCAAAGGTGAGTGAGAACTTGTCCTGGGATTTTTGGATTTTTTTTCTCTTTTCAAAGTACTTTATACTTGGCTTTTGTTTACCAAGCTGAAATGTACTCCTCTTTGGGGACCATTTATAGACCATTTGCATTTCAGAAGTAAGTTACTCTGACCCAGCAGTTCCCTGGGGGCTACTGGAATGAACAGTTAATGCACGCTTACACATGCCTTCTGTTCACATACTGATGGCTGTTTCCATGCTTTTATGTTCCTAAATGAAACAGTCCCAGAAATTATGTGGTTCGGCATATGTTCTATGTCCGCACAAAAGCAAAATGACATGCATGAACATTTTTGAATATTTCTCTCACATTGGATTTGGGGCTAGTTTATTTATAGGAAGAAATGCAGTTCTATGGAAACAGTATCTATGACAAAAATGCTGACAGCGTTAATGTCATCCTTGCATTCAGTGTGTCTATCTAGTGAGCCAGATGTCTGCAGACCAGAAATTCCCTAGGTTTAACAGAAATGGCTGAACTTTTCTGACACTATATGGGAGCAAGCAGAGAGCCAGGCAGATTTCAGAGGGTAGTGGTCATTTTCTTGGAGGCAGCATGAACTCAGGAGGGCTAGAGCTAATTACCCAGAAATGGCAGCGACTTCAGCTGGTGCTGAGACTGGATGATCCAGCAGGGCCAATAGCAGTCTTGGGGTCACGTCCAAACTCCTGACAGAAACGGTAAAAGGTTCCAAGATGGTCAATATTTTCAGTAGCCCTTCAGATGAAGTGCAGTGTCGAGGCCCGATGGATCTGTCCATTCCAAGGTAGACCTCCTCCTTACATCCTGTGCAACCACAGTCTGATTCAATGACATCCAGCCCGGTGGTCTTCTCTGCCCACTGCCTCTTACTGGCTGACTGTTCACCTATAGGAAAATCAGAGGGATGGCAATGAGACATGGAGGTGAATGTAAGGGAACATTGGAGAACCAGGAAAGCCTTCTTTGAGTCTCCAGGACTCTGGTGGGGAAGCAATCAAGGTGAACATCAAGAGGCTGATCATCTCAAGGATGTTCAGAAAGAGAGAGAGGAATGAGGGAAATGATCCGATTCTGGATTAACGCCCAGAATCTTCACCAGCTGCAGTCGGAGGAGTGGAGAGGGGTGGTGTGATGGTTTTTAAGTAGGATTTCCTAGAGATGAAGATTCTGCAAGCTTGGGACTCTTTAAGAGTTTCTTCCGATCCAGAATCTGCTCCTAGGAGCAAGATAAGACTTGCTTGCATTTCTTCTTCCAGCAGATACACAAAGAGAGCACGAGAGCTCTGTGATCAGTGATGTGAACGAAGTGGAAAAGGCATTGGTTAGTTCATTGCAGCCTGATATTTTAGGATCAGCCAATCATTTTGTGCTAGACTGTATGAAGAGGCACACACAGACTTGGCATGGTCTCCCAGATGTTCATGCCGTCCAACATTTTGAATGACAAGCTGATAACTCTAAATGAGCTGACTAGGCTCCTCAGTGTTCTTCAAGTAGAGTCAGATTCCTGGAATCAATGACTTAACAGGCAGGTGGGAATCAGCTAGGTGGGCTTTGATTGGCCAGGTTCATCTGCTGCTTAGGTTTGCTATCAGTGCAGACACTGGTTAGAGTTTGCAACCAATTCGAACCATTCTCAGGAGCTGAGGGTAAGTTCATTGAGGAGAACATTGATCAATGTTATATAACAAGTTCTGCAGCTAGGTGGCCCATCAATTTGCCCTTTTCTCTAGTTAGAATAATTGGCTGTTTGTTTAAGAAACAAGCAATGCCTAAACTTAAAGGTAAAGGATGCCATTATCTTTTGGCGATTTGTGAATGCTGATTCCAATCAATTATTATTTAGCTTTTGGGTAATGCTGTAGACCTGAGTGAATGAAATAGCATTAAAACAGCTCAGCCAATTTCATACGTAATACTACCGTTTTTCAATTTGGCACACTTTTAGCCCTATACACACATTACTACTGTACTTTCGACATTCCGGTGTAAAAAAGAACACTGCAAGTTCTGTAGGAAACCAGTGTTTGGTTGTAGTCCAAGGTCACATCCATCAGCCTAATTAATACTGAGATGAAAGGGGTCAGATTCGTGCAACAATCTTAGAATTAGAGCAAAGTAATTTATAAGTGAAATCTGGGAACAGTTTCCACAAATAAGGCAGTGGAAATCTCTTTTGCCAATAGCCTTGAGGTGTTCTGGCAATTGAAATGTTTAAATCTGAGGTAAGTAATTTTTGTTGGGAAAATGTAGTGAGGGATATGAAGTATGAACCATTGAATGGAGATGAGGTAATGGGAGGCAATGGCAATAGTGGTATCATCACTAGACTATTAATCGGAGACGAGAGTTTGGTGTTGGAAAAGCACAGAAAGTCAGGCAGCATCCAAAGAGCAGGAGAATTGACGTTTCGAGCATAAGCTCTTCATCAGGAATGGTAACCCCGATCAGAGACACCAGTAATGACCTGGGTTTGAATCCTGCCATGGCAGATGGTGGAATTTGGATTCAATTAATAATCTGGAATTAAGAATCTAATGATAACCATGAAACCATTGCTGATAGTCAGGAAAGACCTATCTGGTTCACTGATGTCCTTCAGGAAAGGAAATCTGACATCCTATATGTGATTCCAGGTACTCAATAATGTGATTGACTCTTGACTGCCCTCTGGGTAATTAGGGATAGCAATAAATTTTGGCCTAGCCAGTGATCCCTTGAATGAATAAAAAAAAGTAGAGATTGAGGACTGCAGATGCTGGAGATTAGAGCTGAAAATGTGTTGCTGGAAAAGCGCAGCAGGTCAGGCAGCATCCAAGGAGCAGGAGAATCGACGTTTCGG